>NC_056746.1:707923471-708115971 GCF_019279795.1 Protopterus annectens
AATTGGTAAATGGTAATCTTAATGTGTGTCAAAACTGTGAATAAAAATTGTTAAAAATACTCAGACATAAGCAAACAAGGTTTTATCTTTTTGCAGGGGGGAACCCACCACGTCTTCAACTTAAACATACTAACTCCATGGTCACACATCAGTGAAGAAAAATGTTACCTAATGTACCTCTGAAAGGTATTTTCAGTGATTTGGATTAATAGTATTAGCATTAGCTGAGTTTTGTTGGCAAGCTGACTAGCTCTTTTCTTATACTCTGGAGATATTGTTGAGTGTGATACATGATGGAGCTATAGTTTGGTTGTTCAGTGCCTGACCTATGGAAAGCTGATGAATTTAAGGCTTTATAGGATGAGTGGAGAAGAAAAAAAGAGTGCCACTGGTAGGTGAAGTATAAGATGCATAGCTGACATGAAAATAGCAATCATCTACAGTAATAGATTATAAATTGAGTCAGATCCCGGGCAGCCTTGAGATGCATTGCATGGACATTAATGTTGCTTGCCAGAAGCTGCAGGCTCTGAGAGCTAAGACAGATAAAACATGGAAACATATGATGTAAAACAAGGATAAAATAGAACTGGTTGCTGCAGTTGTTTCATTGTATTCATAGTAGTTACAACAGCTAAGGTGGAAAGTCGATAACCTGCAAATGTAGGCTCAGGAAGATAGGGCCTTTAGAGGTTACGTTTCTGTAGTGGTCTGTGAGCTAAGGAGGAGGGAATGAATCCTGTCAAGCCTGTGGAATAATGGGTTTCTATATTAATACAGATAGCACAGCTCTTATGTGTTACAGATACAGAAATAGACAGGAAAATCAGGTAGGGAGACTATCAAAACTGGTAGATCAGCCCATATATTTCATTTTTAAATGTCACATGTTTAAGTTGCATAAATGATTTCTAATGCAAACTGCTATAAGTAGGGGTCTAGTGCTGATGGACCATAAAATGAAAGAAATGGAGTATTTCCCCCACATGCATTAATAAGCAATGGGTTCAATTGTACCCACTGTATCCATAAGCAATCATCACAATAGTTTCCAGTTGTGAATTCCTTAAGAAGGAAATGAGTACCAGTTGAGACTGTCCATCCAGTGAATTACCTGGTGAGGGATAGGGTACTGGGTAAGACCAGAAGGGGAAGCAGCTAGGAATTATGTGGAGATGAAAAAGCAGAAAATGCTGCATTAACAGAAATAATTTTCCAGTGATCTTCTAAGGAGGTTTCAGTGAACCAACAAATCATAGTACTGGGCATGGGCAGGAGAGAGATTTAAAAGTCCGACCAATTAATATTGAGGTCAGATCTGTAGAAGGTGGTGAGAGTAATCAAGAGAGGGCAGGAGACAGTTTGGACAGAATCCAAGAGATAGGAAGTGGCACATGAGACTACTCACCTCTGCTGAAGACAGATTGTAGGAGACAGAGGTAGGGAAGCCTACAGAGTTCCCCAGAAGGAGCTTGCTGTGAAGGAATAGTTCTCATTTGCAGCAAGGATCATTAATGAAGATATGTGGAAAGAAAGGTGATTGCAAAGTAAATGTGTTGCATCCTGTTATGATGTGGGCCTGTAAAACTGCCACTTCAGTGGCTAAGATATAAATACTGATGGGTGGAAGGAGTTGTGTAGCCTAATAGAATTCAGTCTAACACAAAGGTTTTTCTCTTTTTTCATAGCATTTTTGTCACTTTCTTGCTGAGTTGCTGTGTTTCCAAAGATGGAAGTTGAAGAGAGTTACTGGTATGTCAAAGAATATAAATAGGAATACAATAAGTCAAAATAAAGGAGAAGAAACAGAAATAATGCAACGCTCAAAGTAGTTGGGGGGGGGGGCTGTGAAGGCAAGGTGCTTGGGACTGAAAACAGTCAGACTGAAAAGACTATCATTAAAGATGCAAGTCATTGTAAGCCAATGAGGTTTACTCTGAAGGTGGAAGGATATCAGAATGGACACTGGTCCTCAAGGGTGGCTGAAGGGGGTATTCTCATCTGTGTAAATGCGTATATTCATATTTGCATATTAACATTTGTTACTTAGGTGCAAGCAGTGAACATGTTATTGTTATTTGGGATATTTTGGGTGTAACCAATCAAGAAGATGACACAAAGGATATAATACTGAAACAGTCAATGGAAACTTTTCAAAAAGTTAAGTTTATAAGTTATGCAAGACAGAACATGTACCAAATTGTTTTATTATTCACTTTAATGGGTTTAGATAAAACGTATCAAATTTATCATAAGAGAAAAAAGCCCAATATGTTTTCTAAAGGTATAGTGATTTACATTTCTTTTATGTTATTATCTTGGGGAGGTATAAATTAGAAGATGTTTTTGGTGACACAACATTGAACTGAAGACAAATGCTTTGTAAAGAGTTGTGTGCACATATTCTGAAAACTAACGGCTTTATTCTGTACATTAAATCGGTCAGTGCAGTAGGGAGAAGGTCATAATAGAAAAGGTGAAGGAAAAAAGGTGCCCTCCAAATATGAAAAGTATATGAAAGAGATGATGGGAAAGTGGAGAAAAATGGAGTTTAGGGAGAACTAATAGAGGTATCACATGTGCATGTATTAATTTAATTCAAAGAAGTTTAGCCTGCTTGGATACCTAATGAGGGAAATAATGTGAGGTTGCAGGAAGTAGGAATGGAGTATTCTTGTGTGCAGAGGTAGCCTAGCTGTGTGGTGGGGTGAAGGAGTGTGTATTTATGAGGCCTCCTAAATAGAAAACAGTTTAGAAAAGAAGTGTAAGAAAGAAGGACCAGAATAAAGTAGATTAGAAAAGAAAGGTAAGTTGAAGAAGGAAACATTAGTTAGTTATATAGGATAGAAAGCTAGGGAGGACTCCCATAAAATACTATTGAGCAGGGCAGATAGAGAGATCACATAGCCCCTAATCAATGTATAATCATCAATGACTGCAGTGTTCTCCTGACAGGAGGGTCTTGTTAGTGGGCTGTTGATGATATGTAGGGACCTGTCAAGTGTAGATCCAACAAACCCTAAAACTGGCTACCTGAAATGTATACAGTTATGGGATAAGGCTAAGCAGAAGTTTGGACTAAAGGTTAGAGACTGCCTTCCATGTCAGGACTGATAACAGACTATAGGCAAAGCGAAAGGGATATGTGCGTGTTAAGTAAAAGACCAGCTCTGGAAGAGTTTTTAGGTGAGTATAGAGCAAAAGCTTTTTTCAAAAAAGGGGTAATCAGTAGGGTATATAAATATTGCATGACAACTCTTTCCTCAGGTAGATAGCAAATGCTGGACATGTGATGGGAAAGACAGAGGTAAGTGGGAACATGTTTTTTGGAATGTAGAGTTGACAGACTTTAAGAATTCCCTATGGAATACTTAGTCATACATTATTCTTTTGAGCTGGGATATAGAATCGGATTTGCCTTGATACAGTAAGACCCTTATTAAGTTTAATGCTATTAGTTGCAGAAAAGTATTTACTAAAAAAATAGAAATTCAAATTTAAACCAACTGTAACTGAAGTATTAAATATTGTAAAGGAGTTATAAGAACTGGAAGTGGAATCTTTACAGAAAAGAAGGCCCAAATTGCAAAGAAACAAGTTTGTAGAAACAATACATGTACAATAATGTGCAGGAGGAGAAGGTAGGTTTAAGGGAAGGCAGGAAATGAGCAATTTATGTAATGTCAGTGTGAATGAACATTGTTAAAAAGAAAATATGTATGTACACTGTATGAAAATAGCAATGACAAATGAGACTTGATTTGATTTCTTATTCTATTAATATATGTGTACCCATATCATGTAATGATTGTATACAGATGTAAAAAATAAGATTAATACACATACAATTACAGCCAAATTGTCATGAAAAAAGGTAGCTATAGGGTAGGTTCAGGAAATGAAGCAGATGATGGGAAAGTTAGAGAAGGCAGCCAGTGCAAGTGTGCAGCAAGAAAGGAGTTGGGGTGTTAGTGAAGCTGTATCTGGGGTGGGAGGCTTTATAGGTTTGAAATATTGAACACCGCAGTTGGGTGGTAGTAAGGTTATACACAAAAAAAGATAAAGGATTAGTGGCGTTCCTGTTTTATATGTAGATTATGAAGCTATTTAGTAAGAGTGCATATGGGAAATAAAGAAGGTGAAAAAAAGGGGAGACAGATTTCTAATCATTGGAGGGACTTTAAAGTAATATTGGATAGACTGCATGGCAAGGTGATGTCAAAAGTGTTAAAGGAAATAATAAGGCAATTGGAGTTATATAATGTGTAGGAAAAAAATTAATGATAAGGAACAAGGCTTTAACTTTTCAAGAAATTAATCCAACATGAATGAAACATCTTTCAGACAGTTTCTTGTAAACAGGAAGATAATAGGAGAGATGGTGGTGCATAACACATCAATACTGGATCATGCCATGACGACATGGGACTGGGGAGAGGCAAGTGAATTTTGGCAGATATTGTACTCAGGAAAGTGAGAAATGTTTCAAAGGTCAGCAAGTTAATGATATGGTAGGGCAGGCAGTTAGGGATAATGATAAGGAATAGGGGAACATGGGAATAATGAAGTAATAGAGAAGTAAACCTACCTAGATAATGGGGTACACAGATGCATAAAGCAAAGGTGAGACAGATGAAATAAAAACATAGTAAATAAAACTTTTAGAGTTACAGAGAAGAAAAGGCAGGATGTTGGAAAATGAAAAAAGATACAGGATAAGAGAATTGATAGAAAAACTGTTTAACCTAGAAAAAAGGCAGATGTTGAAATGAGTCGAACAGGAGCAATACGGTTGAGCAAAGAATGGAGTACAAACTAATTTTTTAATGTAAAGATTAAGAATCTGACATCATGAATTACAATGGTAAAAATAAAATGGAGGAGGAAAGAAAGGTCCTTCACAGTCAGAAGATTATAGAGTTTCTTATACAGCATTGTAGAAGAAAATGCATTAGGGATATTGTCATTTCATGGAAAGACTGGGGGTCTTAAAGCACTGATTAGGACAGGCTGTAACTTTATAACAAAATTAGTGGGGAAGGTGCTGGATTCTATCAAGCATTTGAAATCTGACAAAGCAGGAGGACCAGATAGTTACCAAAAGAGGTTTTAAAACAGTGGAATTAGAGGTCATGGACTAAATGGCAGAAGTGTTAAACAATGTGTTAGAAGACGGAAAGTTACCAGTCTGTACAACTGTGACAGTTCTACCCAAGGGTAAGGAAGATGTCAACCTGATATCATTAAATCTGATGTTAAGATCTTTGTCAGGGTCCCCATTTCTAATTTTAAAAGATTTTACTGAAAATAGTAGCATATGGATAAATGAGCTGTGTGAAAGGAGGGCCATCAAGGGACAAATGGAGACTGTTGTTAAACTTTAAATGGGCAAAAAAGGAGTGGGATGATGACACAGGAAATATAGTGATGGATACAGAAAGCCGTTGAAACTGATGATTGAGAGTTTACATTACAGTTGTGGGAACAGATGGTGGGAAAAGGGAAATGTTTGTAGTGAGGAAAAGCTTTATATACTCTCACAAAAATGATGTTAATGGCAAATGAGTATCATAAAGGGGGTACTTAGGGAGAGGGATGAGGCAAGAGTGCATAATCTCCCACACTGTCTGTGGCTGTTGATCTCAGAAAAAATCTGGGTAGAGATTAATCCTGTCTTTAAAAGATAAATGGATAAGAAGAAGTAGCTGCTTAAGTTTGTTTGCAGATGTTTGCATGTTTCAGGTAGAAATACTGGATGGATACAGTACACTAAACACTTAAATTATTTTGGAGTAGATTTGGGATTACAACTTTATTGACAAAAGTATGCATTGATAAAAATAGTAAATGGAATTTGGGAGAAGTGGAATTATCATGGTATGGGGGTAAGAAGTATCTCGATATAAGGATATATTCATCAGTACAAGAAAATGACAACACAAATAAAAGGAAGTAGAGCAAAGGATCAAGGTTATATTGGATATGTGCTTGATTAAGTATATCCATCAGGAGGAAGGACAGCTTATTGGTGTAATGGTCTTACTCATTGTGATGTGCATGAATCTACAAATACAACTGGAGACTCAGGGTGAGTGGATGTTACAATTGTAAAAGTTGTCTGACAGATTTTTCTGGAAAGGTAGAAGGGGAAGGCTAAATAAGGAAAGACTTAGACTGGGAAAACTTGAAGGGAGAATGAGGAAGGCCTGATTTCAGAAGGTATGCCCTTGCTAAAAATATGGTACAATGAGTAAGGAGTATTCAGATTTATTTATTTATTTTATTTACATTTGTTTACCAGGTAATGTCCAACTGGGAAATTACCATTTTCAGCAGAGACCCGGGTAGAAAAGCTCCAGAAATGTAACATGGTTATACAAAGCCATTAAAAATACAAATGTTTAAGGGAGATACCTTAAGGTTACATATTTATACAGTCTATACAATTAGGATTAATAAACAGATGCATCATTAAATCAATGAAGCCAGTTACAAAAATAATATTTAAACACATATTTTTTATATATATGCAGTACATGAAAAAGAAAGAAAGGATCGAATGAAAGGCGGGAGTATCCTCATCAAGGAGGACACGAGGCTATATGAGAGCATGTAAATATAGAAAACGGGAGGGAGAGAAACACGTTAGTCTGAAGGAGAATAGGGGCATATCCAGTGAGTTGAGAAGTATTGTTTTAAGGCCTGTTTCAAGTTATGAGTATTACTGATGGATAAAATATGTTGAGGAAGATTCAGATGGAGTCACTATAGAGCAAATTGGACAAGGTGCAAAAATGAAGTGTAATTGTGCATTCAGGGATGACATGACTAGAGGGGATGCATATAAGGAGTTAAGGATATGGATGGGAGGTCTGGTTCTAGTTAGGGAATGAAGAGATATAAAAATTGGGAAGTGGTAAGACTGTAGCCTGTCAAAGAAAATGGAGGAAAATACTGAAATGGCAATGGAAGAGGATAACTTGAGTAAAGGATTTCTTGGAGAAAGTGAGTAGTATGAGGGAATTTCAGAATTCATGAGAGAAATTCTTTAGGGATATCCATACTAGAGTAATAAAAGCTGAGCAGAGGAAGAAGAGGGCTGAGGAAAGCATGAGAGAAAAATAAATGAGAGCGAGAGAGAAGGAATGGCTAGAGTCATAGAATATATTAATAGGTACAATTTATAAAGATACTAAATGGCAGAAGAGGATGTCAGCGTAGAATAATGTATGAGTGGAGATGATGGGGAGAGATGATGGAGGATGGGGGGAAGCATTGGAAGTATTGTATGATTTGAAGAACATGGGGCAAATTCAGCATGTTCTGCACAAGTGCTAGGGGGCCCTTTGAAGAATTAAGGCAGAAGCATAGTGGGATAAAGTTAAACATTGGAGAATTGGTGAGATGAAGTCTCACACCTGTGCTGCAACTGAGAAGGAGATGGAAGAGTTTAGAGGTGATAGAAAACATATAGAATAAAATGTATTGAACAACAGCAGTGAAGGGTTTCCTGTTCTTTACATTTGGTGATGAAAGGGACTATATGAGATGGAACCTTGAAGAGTGGGTAGACATAGAACGTGTGGTGAGTTGGATAAAGAGGACAGCAAAAAGATGGAAACTTTTATAAGGGTGCTATTGTGAAGCAAGATTATGAAGGTGTGGAAGAAAAATACTTTGAGGGTGTTAAGGGTGGGAAATACATAATGGTTTGTATAAAATACTGGCATTGAGAAGAGACAATGGGATGATGGATGTAGGCTGGTTATTATGGAGTAAATGTACAAGAAGTAATGCTGGGGAGTAGCTCAATCATATATCACTGTATACTGACAGAACACTAAGGTTGGAACAAAGTGTAAGGGGTTGGCAATGTAAAGAATGTACTCATAACAGATTGTAATTAAAGTGGGTTAAGGGGATGGATACAAGCAAATCAACCAACAGCACCTTCAATGAATGCTGTATAATCAACAAAAAAGTAGAGAAACAAGTTTTGCTGAATCTTGGAGGTATGTTTTTTTGCAGAGATGGCAAGACCCCCCCCCGCACACACCATGTATGTGTTCACGCCCACACTACCAAAATTAAATATACATACTCTGAGGTCACACAACAGTGGCAAGAAAAGAACACTCCACTGTCAGTGAAACTTGTTTAGTTTCTTTTCCATTGATCTTACAGTACCCAAGGAAAGTGCTGTCAATCAAATAACAGGACCCCAAGAGGACTTCAAGTTTAAAAAAAAGATTCAGGTTTCAAGTTCAAATACTCACAATAAAATTAAAATAGGGCATGTAGCAGGGGTCCTTATTGAATTGTTATTAGAATGTAATACTATAATCAATATGGCGAATATAAATTGTAACTGAAAATTAGAGTGGAGTAGGATTTGATTTCACATGTAGAAGTTGTCAGTATGTTTTAATAGGATTTAGCATGTTGTTTTATCTTTCAGCTTTTCCTGGTTAGGGGTCGCCACAGTGGAACTCAGGTCTGCTAATGATTGGCAGAAGATTTTTATGTACTGAGTTGCCAGCCTTGATGCAAAACCTTCAACGAAGGTACGCCCATTCATGCATGTCTCCACACAGAAGACAGTTTAGCTGAGAATCGAACAGGACAACGCCATACTGTGAGGTGACAACGCTACCACAGCACCACCACCGCATTCTTTAATAGTATTTAGCATAAAATGTTATATTTAACATTACTTTTTCTCTGCATACTTGATGCTCATGTGGATATGTTATGCTATGTAATGTTTCACATTAAAGTTTTTCATCATATGATGTTAAGATACTGTTTCATTTCTGGCAAACAATATTCCAAAGAAAAAAAATATTAAAAACTATGAATCTACTACTTTACTATTGTTGCTAATGCATACACATTTTTAATAAGTTTCATGATTGACCTTCCTCCAAAATCTGTGCAACAATGGTATCACTGTACTGTAGGAATGTACTGTTCCTTTTGAGCTATTAATAGCAACATTTTTCACTGGCAACTATTTACATTTGTGCCTTATGTGCAAATAAGCAACTGAACTGTTTTTGTAAAGGACTCCTTTCATTTTTATGAACTGGGATAACACTGTGCTTTCCATTCTGATTTGATTTTCTCCTATCCTCTTACTCCCTCCTTTTGCTTTTTTGTTCCCTGAACCTCTCTTAACATTATTTTTTTTTGTGTGTGTGTGTTTCTCCATAGCCCAGCTACGAGAAAAGTTTTCCCTGTCCTTGCCCCCTGGCTTCTGGGTCACTCTACAAACACTGGACAATATTTAAAGCTGTAAGTTAAAAAGGGCATAGAGGTTGCTAGCCTCAATTGTTAGTCGCATGATCTGTAGCTGTAATCTGTTAAGCAGTGGTGAGCATGCTGGGGACAATGCTCAAAGAGGGAACTCTTGCCTTCCGAACTCTTCTCTTAACCTCTCCTCCTTCTATCCTTCTCCCCCCCTTATCCCTCTTGACCTTGCTGTGCTGTAGTTGTGACTGTTAATTAAAGACCCTTATAACATATGAAAGACTCCTTGTACTAAATTTTACAGATTGTTCTTTTCCTATAACATATTACCACTGTGGCCATTCCATTTTACTATTGGCCATTTTCTCTTGCCTGTCTTCTGCTAGGAATCTAACAAAACTATCTTGCTTGCAGTGTTACAAATGACATAGGTTCATATGTAGGTAATAGCTATCTGACCAAAGGCATTTATAAGCCTAGCCAGAATGTGTTGGCTTTTCCCACCCCCTTAGATTAGTTCCCTGTACCTCTGTCCAGCAGAGCCATTGAAGTGATCCCCGGGATAAACTTTCTGTTTCCCATCCAGTCATCAAGGTCTCTCTTGAAGAGAGTTAGGAAGGAGCTCTGCCTAATGTATATTGGAATCTTGTTCCACAGCATGGGAAGTCTCTGGGACAGGAATCTATCCCCCCAGCATGCCCTATTTATTGTTGTGGAGAGGTTAAGATCCCTGGAGCGTGTGGCTCGAGGGGATATGGTTTTCTTTAGGTGGAGCATGTCCATCAATTCTGGGTTGGACATGGCCTTGTATGTCAGGCAGAGATCACCTCTGAGTAGGCGGTATGCAACCAAGTACAGCTGGAGTTTCTTCAGTCGAGCTGCATAGGGTATCTGCTTGAGGCCAGTGATCCTCTTGGTGAGGTACTTCTGTGGTCTTTCCAGTTGTTGCAGGTGTCTTGTAAGGTACATCCCAAATCGGGCATTGTACTCTATGATGGGTCTGATGAGTGATGCATACAGGGGCTCAATTACTTCTTTTAATCTGGATGCAAACCCTTTTGTGATTAGGTGGGCCACACAGAAGGATTTTCTAACCACTTTGGCAATGTGATTATCAAAGGAGAGGTTACTATCTACTTGGGTCCCCAGATCCCTTATTACGTCTTCCATATTTAGGGGGCTAACACCTATGTGGTAGTTTGTGGGTACTTTGTTTTTTCCAAAGGGGATGACTATGCACTTTTTGGCATTTAGCTTGAGGCCATGGTTTTGACACCAGGTATCAGTCTCAGTGAGACCCTTTTGGAGGATGTCTGTGTCAGCCGGAGAGTCAATTATAGCCCCTAGTTTGCAGTCGTCTACAAACTTGGTCAGCCATAGTCCTCCTGTGCTTGCCTGTACCTCTGCAAAGTATATGCTGAACAGGAGGGGTCCTAGGACTGAGTCCTGGGGAATGCCACTTGTAACCGGTTTAGAGTCAGACCTAGCTCCTGCAACTCTTAGAATGTGGGTTCTGTCCGAGAGCCAGTTGGCAACCCATCTCCTGATGTAGGGGTTTATATTCAGGCTGGTGAGCTTGTCTATAATACCAGAATGGGGAATGGTGTTGAAGGCCTTTGCAAGGTCTAGGTAGGCTGTGTGGACCATCTTTCCCTCGTCTATAGCCTTGGAAACTGTCTCAAAGAAGTCCACCAGGTTTAGGAGGCATGATCTGCCCTTAACAAAGTCAAACTGGGTAGGGTCCAGTGATTAGAGGTTTCCAATGTCTCTGTTAATGAGATCCATGATGATGAACTCCATAGCCTTGAGACCAAGCTAGTCAGGCTTATAGGGTGATAGTTCCTGGGGTTTGTTGTGGCTCCTCCTTTGTGGAGCAGAATAACCATTGCTGTGTGCCACTCTATGGGCATGTAGCCTGTGGAGAGGCTGAGTTTGAACAGTGTGTTTAGGTGAAGGTTTAGTTCATCTTTGAGCTCATGTAGGACGCAGCCTGGGACACAGTCCGGTCCCATTGATGCTGTGTTTTTGGCTTTGAAGATGGCTGTTTTAACTAAAGTATCATAGGTTCATAGGTTCATAGGTTCATAGATTAGTACTAAGCTAACTGCCCTTGCAAGCCATTTTAAGCCTAGCCAATTATCCCCTGTGAGACTCAAACCCTGCACCTTGTGTTTGTAAGACAAACACCTTAACCATTAGACCACCATCCCAACCCAATCTGTGATTTCAGGGGCACTACATTCTTTGGTATGGTTATGGGCCCTTTTGGGGGTGAGTGGAGGGTGAAGTTTGCACTGAACCTGTCTGCCAAGATGTTGGCGATATTGGTCAGTTCAGTGTATTCTGCTCTAACTCCGAGCAGATCTGGGAATTGCCACTTAGATTTTTGACATAGCTAAAGAATGCCTTGTGGTTATCTTTGGAGTCCTTGGCAATTTTTCTTTCGAAGCTAGCCTTGGATGATTTTATGAGGGATCATAGTTTCTTGCTGATACTGATCAGGGATGTCTTCCCCTCTTGGGATTTTACACTTTTCTGTACTAGTTTCCTCCTTCTATTGTATAGCTTGTTTATGGTAGGGGTGCACCAGATTGGTTTCCTTTTCTTGGAGGAGTGAATCTTGGTTTTGTTTGGGATAGCATGATCCATGCATTCTTGTAGGTGCCCATAGAGCACATTAGTAAAGGATTTTGCAGCTTGGGCAGCGTTATCGTTTAGCATGGGGGATTTGAAACTTTCCACCTTGGTCTTAAGTAATGTGAAGTTTGCTTTTGAAGAGTTTTTCATGGTGATTTCTTTGACCGGGGGTGGGGGCGGAATGTGGATATCCAGAGTGATTAGTTTATGGTCAGATCTAACCAGCGAGGGGTTGACCTCCGGTGTGGAACAGCGGTCGCCCATGTTGGTGATGACCAGGTCCAATATGTTGTCACCTCTGGTGGGGGTGTTGACCAGTTGATCCAGGGTGTTTGAGTTTATAAATTCTAGGAAATCTTGGGCAATGGAGTTAGTACTTGAGTAGTTCTCCCAGTTAATGTCTGGGTGACTGAAATCACCCAATATCAGAGTGTTTGGCAGGATCTTTATGTTTCCCAGTGTTTCAAGAAATACAGAATGGGGGTCCTGGGACATGGTGGGTGATCTGTAGCTAGCTACAATTTGAATTGCAGTCTTGCCCGTTGTTAGTTGCACTTAGATGAGCTCTGAAGCATCGTGCTGTGCCACTAACCTGGAGGTATGGGTATCCTTGATGAATACGGATACGCCCCCGCCTTTTGTATTTCGGTTCTGGTTTTGTGGCCAAAATGTATGGTATGAGTTGTAGCCTGGCAGTGTTGGGGTGCTCTCTGGAGCCTTAAACAAGGGTTTTGTTACTGCACATATATCAATTTTCCCCATACTGAGGAGTGCCTCCAGTGCATGCATTTTGAGGTTTAGACTTCTGGCATTGAGTACCATTACCCTCAGTTTTTTGTTAATTGTGATATTTACGGTGGCGGGTTTGTCTTTTGAGCCTTGCCTAAAAAAAGCACTATGGGGAGTGGCAAGAGCCTTGGCCAGTATTCAAAATCCTAAGTGTGACAGGTGCAAGCCATCTCTAGCGAAGCAGTGTGGCTTGTCGAGCATGCCATCCCAGGCTGACAGACACTGGATCCCCTTTGAATGACACCAGAAGCTTAGCCAATTGTCGAAATTGATAATTGTTTCTTTAGACTGTGGTATCATTCTTGGTGAGGGCAGGATGCTACTCAGGGTCTGGGTCATACTGGCCTGGGCTACATGATCAGAGAGCTCTTCCATGTCTCTTTTCATGTAGTCCAGGGAGGTACGGCTCAGGTCATTCACACCAAAATGGACAATGACAGAGTTGTATTAGTACTTGTTCTGTAGTGGCCTGAGTGCTTGTGTTATGTGGTGGATCCTGGCACCCGACAGGCAGCTAACAGTAACCTTCTCCTTGTTCAGCCTAGTGAGTGGGATGTCAGCGTGCCTAACTATAGAGTCACCTATTACTAGTGTGTTGGGTTTGTTATTTTGCCTTAAGGGCTGTGATTGCGTGGCACACTAGTTTTGTGAAGTATGTGTTTCATGGTTTGTGTTGGGGGGTGGATGTTGCTTGGATGTCTGCTTTGGAGGTCTCTGTTGCTTTTGCAGATTTTTATTTAGAGCCTCCAAGTACGTTTTTGTGTATTTATGTCTGTTTTTTGCTGGTGCTGGTTTCATAGGTCTATGTGAGACTGGTGATGTGATACAAGTAATTCCCTTCTCCTCCTGACTGTCTGGTCCAGTCTTGGGTTGAGAGAGCTTAGCCTCCAGTTTGACTGGATAATTGCATTTCACGCATGTATTAGTGTTTGGTGGTAGGAGGAGAGTGTTGTCTGTGTACATTCGGCAGTTGTAACATTGCCTCAAAATGCCCAGATTCACCAGTTGAACAAGAGAGTACACCTGAAACTGCTCTTTTGACATGGCTGGATAGCTACAGTGAGCTGTTTTACTGCTTGGCTGGTAAGGTTGAATAGAGAGCCTTGTCCTTCTCTACAGTACGGGGGGGGGGGTCTAGTGCTAAGGTTTATTAGTGCTTGCTATGTGTTTTGAGCAAGTGCCAGGCTGAGAAGTGAATGGATTGAGTACTTAGGTTGAAAGTTTGTCTAGTTCCAAGGGAAAAATTGAAGAGTAGACTTTGTGGAGCCGGGAATACTTATACCCTTGCTAACCGGTGCTGCCTGGCATGCAAAACCGCGCTAGTGCGGGTTTTATAGCAGGGAAATGAAAGAGATAAAAATTAGCCAAAAATGGCCAATATACTACTAATTTCTGGGCTGAAACCACTCTTCCAGGGACAGATTGTTGTGTCTTTCGGCTTTTAACGGTTAGGGGTCGCCACAGCGGAACTCTGGTCTGCTAATGATTGGCAGTAGATTTTTACATGCCGTGCTGCCAGCCCTGACAGACAACCTTCAACGAAGGTACACCCATTCATGCATGTCTCCACACAGAAGACGCTCTAGCTGAGAATCCAACAGGACAACGTCTTACTGTGAGGTGACAACGCTACCGCAGCACCACCAGGGACAGATAGGCTGCTCAAAGCTCCCCTCTCTCACAGGTGAACAGAGAAACTTTCTTCTATCCAAGTAAGGTATGGGCCAACACAGAGACTTGTAACACAGCCCTGGATTCAGCACTAACCTGAACATTGGAATATACTAGCTTAGAAAGGCAGAAAAACAAGTATATATATATATATATATATATATATATATATATATATATATATATATATATATATATTTTTTGTTTGTTTGTTTGTTTGTTTTTCAGAAAATAAAGCAGATGCAATCAAAAAAACACTTTAAATGCACAGAAATGGCTATCACACTTGAGTGTGTAGCCTACAACAGTTAAACAGGTAATTTAAACACAAAAACAACCTTGTTAAAGTGCAGGCAGTAAAATAATACAATATGTAGCTTCAAAAAGCTTTTTAAATCACAGAAATGCTAAAAAAAAAAATCAGCGTTTTAGGCAGAATTAGCTAAAGGCAACAAGAAAATGCAGAAAAATGATACTTAATCACTCCAAAGTCTCTCTTTTGTCTCTTTGCTGCTGTAGAACTCTGCAAGGCTTAACTTCGGGTACTAGACTGAAATCTACAATACTATCTCATATACAAGTTCCCTTTATTAAACCTATTTTATGCATTATGATAAACTAAATTGCATGTTGAAGTTATATGTGTTTAGAATGTCCATTCTTATTTTTTTCATCAGGATATACAGACAATAGAATGCAGATATGGCTGCTAAGTAGCAAATTTTATTTAGTTATTTTGCTTGCACTCATTGAAGTTTCATGTTTTTTCTGGAGGTCTATCTTTTTCTGGTAATTTGCTTTTGAAATATGACTGAATTTTATTAACATAAAGCTTTCTGAGTGTTTATTTACATTGTTGAAGCCTATTTTTAGAAAAAAAAAACATGTATACAACTTTGTTCTGTTGTAGGTTTTCTTTTTATGGAATCAATATACTTAATATTATAGAAAAAAATGTGGAGCAGTGAACTTGTTTTGGATTAAGATTCTTTCTATAACTCAATACACATACAACAGTTGCTGCACAGTATAAAACTCTAGGTAGCTCCATTGGCCAAGGGGGATAAAGATTCAGTTATGACCTAAGTAATTCAAGTTAACATAGTAGCTGGGAAACTGCTGGAGCTGACATGGAAGGAATGGAGAAGTGACACAGCTTTGACTGCTTGCCTCCCTTGAGTTAGAAGGGCAGGTTGCTTGTCTGTGCCCTTTCTTCCATTGTAGGGTCTTTGGAGCAAATTGTAGATTCAATAGGAGGGATGGATTGAAGTGAGAAAGGACAGGCTTGAGTTGTTACATCACCCACAGCAGCAACTGACATGCCCTCTGTAGCCTGGGCACATTCAGAGGGGTTACGATCTTGAAGTGTAAAAATCTCTAGACTTCTTAAAGACATCCCAATTCAAGGAGAAATTCTTTGATAGTAGGAACAAGCTTGATTCATACTTATATTACCCACATTGTCTGGAACCATCTGCCTTCAGAGTACTCATCCCAGTGGTCCAAACTTTGTGAGATACAGCATTGAGAATGGTCATATTAACTGTGTCAAGGTGAAGTATGGATGGCTAAGTTGAAGGGCCTGCATTAACCGTGGCTACCTCCAGATAAAAATGCAGACCGATCAAAATAGTGTTGGTTTCCATTTATGAAATTATAAAAGATTAGATGCCCGTAATGTGGATCTAGGTTGTAATGTCATTTTCCTGAATGTGCAAGATACAAACATTTGGAGTAATGTCTCACTATGAAAATATGTCATCAAGTATTCTCCCTGCACATCTTTCATGTAGGAAGGTATGTCTCCTGCACCCTGATATTTAATATAAGCAGCATATTGTACCCTGAAGTAATAAGAAAGAAATACCCGAGACACCTATCTTTCATCAAAACTGATTAAACTTTTGGCTTGTATGCTCAATTTACAACCAAATTGTGCTCATTTCAATAAGACCCCCCCCCCTTGTGACAAGGTATATAAATCCACCTTAGCCAATAAGAAGCCCACAGAAAGAAAGCAGCAATCTGATTTGCTGCATGGCCACAGCTGACCTGAGATGTAACAGTCCTACTGTTCAGTGAAACAGGACACAAGCAGTGTACGATGGGATATTGCATATTCCAAGTTGCTCAGAAAGATCATCAAGAACATAATGAACACACTCAAGCAAGGAGTCTTGTGGGACAGTAACACATCACTGAACATGTTTAAGCACTGAGTCTTGTGGTCCACCATGTTAAAAACAGATTGGATTATTCCTCTCTGACTTCCATTACTACATCAGTAGTCAGCTACTCACAGATTGGTTTTGCTGACATTTCTTCACTTACTTGACCTAGCTCTGCTACTATTTCCCACTACCTATCTGCCTCTTGATCATACTCCATCTACAACTCTTCCCCTTACCCCCACACCCTATCTGTATCTCATTCATTTGTCTTCCTTTCCCCTTCTTACCATTTCTCCTAGGTCGTCCATCTTTCCACTTGTTAACCTTTCAGGCTTTAGCCCCTCCTGGACTACCTGTCTGCTTCTCTTTTCCCCTCCCATCTCATATCCGTTCTAATCCCATAAAGCCTTCTTGCCCTGCAAGGTGCCATCTTTAGGAACTGGAATCTACCCCCTGGCTGCTCTGTGTACCTGGCCCCAGTGTTCTTGACTCTGTAAGCTATTTTCTGTTACTATTACAGTTTATTGTACAGGCTAATTTAAACTGCTCTGCTGTTGGATGGGATTATGATTATAGATTCTTAAATGTCTAGCATGTTTTAAAGTATGTACTGATGAACACATTGTGGAAACGCTTTAGCTGTATTCTGAGAGGACCATGTGGAGTTGTAGCAAGCTATCCCACTTCTGTTTGAATTAGCTGTGTTATTCCTTAAGGTACTCATTCCACTTAAAGGGTATATACTAGTAGTCGCGGCTCTTACTTTGCTGGACGTATCTTACACAGAGCCAGCCTGCTAATATGGTCAAACCCTGTATGCCTCTTACCTGTGATAGCAGTCTCTAGATATCCTCCGGTTATTACGAGTATGTTATCTCGCTCTAACTCCCTATAAGCTGTCCGAGTATTGCCAGCAATCTTCCACTAAGCTATTTTGATTGTTTTAACCTGAGTTAACCTTAGGCTCTAGCTGTTGTTTTAAACTGTAGCGCCCAAAAGCCTTAGGTTAATTGCGTGCCAAGGATCATCTCACAACAACAAATATAAGGTACTAATTACCTCCTTTGGGATCTGAGTGATGAGCAAAGGTGCACTGAACTCTAGTTTGCTAAATTTACAATTCTCCCGGTGCTTTTTAATCCCCATAATAACAGGAACTGGGCATAAATTATCTCCCCTGACCACATTGTACTGAACTCTTGCTAGTGAATAATCGGGGCATCATCAGGATTAGGGTAGCACTGCTATGTATACATTGCCCATGGCAGCATGGCATTTGAATAAAGCTTTAGAGCTTACAATGTCCTAGCGGTGATGCTAGCCTAGATTCGTGTTTTTTTGCTAAATTTACAAGTTCTCCCAGCGCTATTATAATCTCACCACAATAACTGAAACTGGGCATAAAATTATCTCCCTTGACCACTTTGTGCTAAACTCATGCTATTGAACAACCGGGGCATCGAAAGGATTAGGGTAGCTCTGCTACATATACATTGCCCGTGGTAGCTCGGCATTTGAATAAAGCTTTAGAACCCTCAATTTCTTAGCGGTGATGCTAGCCTAGATCCGCATTTTGGAAGCAACAAGCTGCTGCCTCCCTGTTTGTTACTCTCAACACAAGCGAGGCAACTATAGAAGTGGTGAAGTGCTTGTGGTACCACAGAATTGCATGAGCGGTGATACATGTTTGCTACTTATATTGGCATTTGACTCCATTTAATATAATAAGCATAATTTTCTTCTATGCAATGTGGAAATGATTTATTTGACCTGTAAAGCTATTTTATATTCCTGTACTATTGTTGTCACTAGCAAGGAAACAATTCAAATGTAACACATCAAGGGTTGCTACTACCTGAATCTTATGTTACAAATAGCCTTAGAGCTCACTGTTTATACTATTTAATGCCTAATTGAACATAGCTGTACTTTGTAAAAGGCATTCTTAGCTAGACTGTAATAATATACTTGAACTCTACCCTATCTCTTGTAAGATTAATGTGTGCTAATGCCTCTTGACTTAGATACAGTAGCATGCATTTGCCAATTGCCTGAACTCTTAGCAATGAATGCATATGTGTGTTGTTGAACTAATATACTGTGTTCACTACCCTAATTTCTGTGTAAACAGCTGTTTTCTTACCCCATCTTTAAGTCTCTTCTCCCCACTGTTCCTAGGTTCAATTCAACTATCCTGCACTAGGGTTTTGAGAGTCTAACTACCTGGTAAAGGACCCCTGCAAACTATTCTAACCATCTAATCCTTATAGAAAGTAACTTGCCATCCTGCTTAGGAACCCTGCTACCAAGGAGGCAAGAAAATAAGCGTTTAACCAAACCAAGAGGTAAAGCTGAATACTTGCCTTGCAACTTGTGCATGCTTTCAAGCACGCTACCCAGCCAGGATACCCAGCAGCCATACCCTCCCTCTACCCCTTAATAGTTATACTCTTTCATATCCTTGCACTATTTCCAGTAACTGTTTATAAAGCCTTTTCAAACCTTATACCATCCATCCCTGTTCTCTAGTTTTTGGCTGTAATATATTTTTTGCCCACTAGATGGCACTGTACACTAGGCTAGTTCCTAGTACACCTATCTGTTCTCCCCAGAATTGAACTGAAATAGTGATTTAACCCTAAACTAACAAGGAAGCCTAAGGAACTTTCTACTGCCCAGTCTTAGGACCTCTTTCCAGCCCTGTATTTCCCACTCAAATACTTTACTACATACTTGCACTCAGGTATCCTTTACTATCACTACCACTGTTTCTTACCCTCCTTACTTACCCATATCAACTGAAAGTACCTCAGTAGTCAGCTACTCACAGATTGGTTTTGCTGACATTTCTTCACTTACTTGCCTCTACACGCTCCTTTCGCCCTACGGGCTCACTCCGCTCCCCTACCCTACCCCCAATTCCCACCCACCCCCAGTAGTCCTACTCTTATACTATCTAACCACAACCCTTTCCACTCCCAACTATCACATTAACCTTCCCATTGGCCAACCACTCCTATTCACTCCTTTCAATTACCACTCCCTATCTCACTCTTCACCTCTCTCTCTCTCCACAGCTACCTACAACTCACCCTTCAAAATGTATAAACTACCAAACCCAACCCTGTTACATATGTTACTCACACTCACACTTCTAACTCCTTTAACATTAGCCTATTTTCTAGCCTCCTATGAACACCCATTATATCCACACCTTTACTACCCCAATAAGCTTACTACCTCTCCTTCTCTATCTATCTTCACTAACCATTTTAACATAACATCAATACACAGCTATTTACTAGCAAAATACCATAGAATAGCCCACATTAAATATAATTCTCCCAATTCTAGAAAATACCTACATCCATATTCCAAATTCTCAAATCTTAGACTGAAAATACTACTCTTATCTTTAAAAGATGGAGAAATTCACCCATACCCAGGCCCAGCAACTGACACAACTACTCTACTCCTCAACCCCAATTCTTCTACTATGCATTCACTTACCAAACCACCAAACTCACTCTTATTAGCACACCTCAATATACGTAGCATAAATAACAAAGTTGCGCAACTACATGCTCTCTTAGAAGTCTACTCCTTTGACAAACTTTGTCTAACAGAAACTTGGCTAAAACTTGTAACAAAGGACATAGAAGTCATCCCACACAGTTATAATATTTTACAACTTGACCGTGCAACCAAAAAGGGTGGTGGGATAGCTATCTTATTTAAATCTGGATTACAGATTACCACCTATGACTTTAAACTACCTCAAGACTCTAACACTGAAATCCTTATTACCAAGCTACAATTCAACACATTCAAATCTATTTATCTTATCTGCATCTATCTTCCTCCTGGTAATAACACTGCCACCTTAGAATCCATCCTATGCTGGTTATCTCAAAACTTACCCCAAGAAACCATTATCCTATGTGACTTTAACATTGATTGAAAGAGCTGTAGTAGTAACCACCCTACCACTCATATAAACCTATTTGGATTTATTCAAATGATTACCTGCCCTACCAGGATGAACAAACCTAATAAGAAGGAAAGTACCTTAGATTGGATTCTCATAAATAACCATGCCCAAACTTATGAAATTGGAACCCTCCTTGATGACATAAGTGATCACTCACTTACCTATATAATCAGACTTAAAACCAATCCACCCATTCCAACCATTTATAGGACTATCAGAACCAAGAAAAGCTTTAACCTACCACCCTACCACCCATATAAACCTATTTTGATTTATTCAAATGATTACCTCCCCTACCAGGATAAACAAACCTAATAAGAAAGAAAGTACCTTAGATTGGATTCTCATAAATAACCATGCCCAAACTTACGAAGTTGGAACCCTCCCTGATTATATAAGTGATCACTCACTTACCTATATAATCAGACTTAAAACCAATCCACCTATTCCAACCATTTATAGGACTATCAGAATCAAGAAAAGCTTTAACCCTGATGTCTTCCAAAATGAACTAAGAGCATGTAACTGGTTTCCCTTAAAAAACTCCCACTTGAGGAAGCTGTTAATTACTTTAATTCTAAACTCATAACCATACTAGACCACCAGGCACCAACCTGCTCTGTCAGAATGAGAACTAAATCTGCTCCATGGCTTTCAAAATAAACCAAGCAGAAAATCCATCTCAGTAATAAATACTGGAATCCATATCATTTAAGTAAAAACCCTGTAGACCAGCAAAACTTCAGACAATTGAGAAACAGCACTAAAAAAGCTATCATGTCTGACAAAAGAAACTACTACCTACAATTCCAGCAGTCTCACTATAGCAAACCACAAAAGTTCTGGGCAAGTATTAACCAGTTACTACGCCCAGGGCAATCCATCACACCAAACCCACATGGCACAGACCAGGAGAATCCAATGCAGACTACTAATGCCTTTAATACCTTTTTCACTGAGGCCATTCAAACTCTTTCCAGTCAGTTATCTACTCAAAACTTCATTATAACTAACTCTAACACTATCCCACCTCCTTCATTTCTCTTCCAACCTATTCCAACAACATATATTCTTAACCTTCTCCTAAAACTGAAACCATGCTCTCCTTCAGCTGACCAACTACCCGCTGAATATCTACAGTTAGCAGCCAGGTCCATTGCCTATCCCATTTCCATTTTCATCAAAAGAACCATTAGTGAAGGACTCATCCCTAAAATCTGGAAAGTCTCCCATATTATCCCCCTACATAAGAGTGGGAACTCTACTGAATTCTCCAATTACCGTCCCATAGCCCTACTTTCTCCCTTGGCTAAGATTATGGAAAAATGTATCCACAAGCAATTGCTAGACCACCTAATCCAAAACAATTTATTGTCCAGCTGTCAACATGGTTTCAGACCTTCCCACAGCACTACTACTGCCCTACTTTCCTTTACTGACTGTATCAACAAAAACCGTAACCTTAATATGCTTTCCTCTGCACTGCTTATAGATCTGTCTAAGGCATTTGATATGGTAAATCACCAGATACTTATAAATATCCTCAAATCCCTGTCACTAGATGCACTAGCTATAACATGGTTCCAGTCCTACTTACAAAACAGACAACAGGCTGTTCTTTGGCATAATACTCTATCTACCCACCTGCCTGTTAACCTTGGTGTCCCCCAAGGGTCCATATTAGGACCCCTTCTGTTTTCTATATTTTTTAATGACCTTCACCTAGAAATGCCCCAAGCTACCTGCATACAATACACAGACCACTTCACACTTATATGCTCAGCCACATCAGTATCTGCACTTCACTCGCTTACCCAAAAGGTGTTTAACACAATTGAATAATGGTTTACAAAGCACTGTCTCCTTCTGAACCCTAAAAAAAACAAGCTCCTCCTCTTTACACCTACTTGTAAGTCCCCCCTCTATAGATTTCACTGTCACATCCAATAATGGTACTCGCATATCACCAGATCCAACTACCAAACTAATAGGTATCACCATAGACAACAACCTCAACTTCGACATCCATGTCAACAATACTCTAAAAACTATCAATAGAAAACTAGGCTCTCTCTACAGGATCAAACCTTTCCTCTCTCCTGCAGCTAGAACAACTGTCGCTCAGACCCACTTAATCTCTACTCTCCTCTATGCCTCACCCATATACACTAATCTATCTAAAAACAAACTTAATAAAATGGAAAACTCCTACAATAACATAGCCAGATTTGCTACAGGCAACCCTTTTAGAACCCACCACTGTTACAACTTAAAACAACTAGGATGGCTTGAATTTCAAAATCACAACTGACCATTGTCCATAAAACTTTTACCAGCCTACAAATACTCCCATACTATCCACCCTCATCACCTCCTACAATAACCTCAAGAGCTTACGATCATCACATAAACCTCTTGTCAATATGTGTAAATCCAACAACAGGGCTGGGGACTCTCATTTCTCTAATACTGTTGGAAAATCCTGGAACCTTCTCCCCAATGAACTTTCCTCAATTCCCTCTATATTACTTTTCAAGACCAAACTGAAACTTTTCCTCAAAAGACACTGGCTGTGCTCCTGTACTGAAACTGATTGATCAACTAGCTCTTCTTACTGCCTTCAGCCTACTCATCTTCTTCTCAGTAATCAACTTCCTTATCTTAATAACAGTAATCCTTCTTCTGCATATTATTCCTTACATATTCTTAAAGACATCAATTGTCGATACTTTTGAACTAACTAATTGTATATTAGCAACTGCCTTACTCACCTGTATATCATGTGTTGAAACTGCATGTGCATTAAAGTACTAATACCTGATTATTTTCCACTAAGTTATTTACTTTTGACCTCTTGATTATGTCTAACTAATGTATTTGCACTATACATTGTTTACCTTAACTTGTATAGGATTTTTGTCATGATTTTGTCATTGTTTTTCATTGGAGCTTATCTCCCCAGGCCTCTACTGAAAATGGACATATATCCAGATAGACTAGCCCGGTAAACAAATGTAAAATAAAATAAAATAAAAATAAAAATTACCATCTAGTTATGCACCTCTGAAAACTCCACATCTCTAAAAAATGCGTTGTTTTGCAGATGTCCTGTGACACGCAATTGTATATCCTCCTATTTGTCAGGTAATTCTCTTGCTCTGGCTGTTACATATTTGTGTCTAAAAATGGCTAACATTTACCACAAGTTGACATTACACTTAAAGAAGCATATACAGCTCTTTAATCAGAAACAGACTGATAAATTCAATGCTAGTCAATACTCTGGGAGTAACAGAATAACAACATATATTGAAATCATGCATGTTTTAGCAGTCCATCAGTCCATTTTCACTGTGCAAAGAAACAGTCAACCTGTCCCTCTAACTCAAGGGAGGCAAGCCTCTCCTCTTTCCCTCCAATGTCAGCTTCAGAAGGGGCTCATTCAGTTTATTTCCATTAATGGTATTATTTCAGTGTAACTAGTTTTTCAAAAGCGAGTTCAACAGACAAAAATGGAGCACTGTGCAATCTATACAATCATTTTTGTCAAAGAAATAAAAGAATAATTCTAGCTGCTGACATATTTATGTACTTGGTATGCAGTATTTCATGTGAGCATCTCTGACATAAAAAGTCTCAACTTCAATTTATTTAGAATAATTGATGAGCAGTTCTACATTTTTCACATTTATAAAAATAATAATATTTTTAAGTTTTTATAAGGACAGTAAAGCATGAGGAGTCAAGGACTCATAGGCTACAAATACAAGTTTTATTTAGTCAAAATGAAAAACTCAGATTATCAGGAAAAACGTTGAAGCTATGAAATATTGTGAAAATATAATAAGAGAATGTATATGTGGCTCTCAATGTTATTTTTACACCCCTGCACTGCCTATATGGGAGCCTGGGCTTCCCAAACCCATAAAATCTAATTATACCAAAATTGAGGTCACACTGCCTCAGAGCAATTTAGTATTCATCAAAATGAACTATCCCGTTTGCTATGAGGCAGTGTAACCTTGGAGTTAATATATTTAATTTAGGGGTGTAGGTTGCTACCACCACATTGCAGGGGGTCCCATTTACGTTGTCTAAGGGTCTGTTAAGCGAACACCCTTTGATCGACATGTAAATGTCTAATTATGAAAACTTTGAATGGCCAAGTAAGAGATTTTTTTTTCCCAGGGGAAAAAAAACGCTTGGCTGTCATTGGGACTTTGCCCTTTCCTCCACTGTACTGCGATCTTGGAGTTGGTATATTTAGTTAGGGGGGTGTGGGGGTGTAGGGTTTGATTTTTTTTTTTTTTTTAATTGGCCAAGTGATTTTTTTTTTCCTGGGAAAAAAATTGCTTACTTGGCCGTTCAAAGTTTTCGTAGTCTGACATTTAAGTATCAATCAATGGGTGTTCGCTTAACAGACCCTTCAACGATGTAATATAGACCCCATTGTAAGATCTAGTAGGAACACAGCCCTGCAAAAATATGTTTCTTGTTAATTTCTAAAAGTAAATTTCAGTGAAATAATATCCTGTAGATCTAACTACCATGTTCTTCTTAGTGGTTACACATTCTTTCATCTTAATGCAGCAAATATGTACCACTTCTTTTCTTTTTACAAATGGCCTCAGAAGCTAAATATAAGGTTTAATCTAAACGTGGTTATATCCATAACATAATATCAGAGTAATGAACACAATGCTACATGTCAAACTATAATGCTAATTATTACAGACTTTCGGATAAACCTATAATTTGGCCATTTAAGACTAGAAATAGACTTTTTAGTTTATTAATGTTACTTTTATAAAAAGATTAAGAAATCTGTTCATTCAGTTAATTTCTAATAATGATACTATTTCATTGCAGGCAGTTTTTCTGTGCATTGTTGAACTTTTTTGGTATTTGTAGGTTATGACACACCGAATTTGTTTAATTTATTATTGTTAGAGGTAGAATCTCACTGTAGCTAGATGTGCCATGCTATATCAGATTCATTTATTTATTTGTTTACTTATATATTTATTGCCAGGATAGTTCAACTTGGTCGAAGCCTCTTTTCATATGGACACAGAAACAACAGCATAAAATAAAAATAACAATTAGCAAGTAGAAACAAAATAAAACATAAACATAGTTGTATACTTATCAGGATAGCTATAATATTGTAAACAGGAAGACCCAGAATAAGAAAACAAAAAGGTTTCTGGAAAAAAAAATTATATATATATATATATATATATATATATATATATATATATATTCGTATCTATGTATATTAATTCAATAACATGCTAAATTAACTCCACAATATACACAACTTGGTTGACCACATGAATATATTTGGTACAAGATTTATAGACATTTTAGTTAAATAGATCAGGGTGATGTTAGGGAGTTTGATAACCATAGTAATAGTTGATATTATGATATAATGATTAGTAGGAGATTAAAAAATGAAAAGGCATTCATTTTGTGATAACATAATTAATATGATGATGCATAAACATTGAGAAATATAAAATAAAATTATACAGTTTTGGGGGGTTGACTTAATATGAATTAGTAGATGTATTTTTCTCTTCAAGAAAAATTTTGATGATTGGATGGGAAATAGGAAATTCACCCCAGGGATCACTTCTGTGGTTCTGCTCGACAGGGGCAGAGGAAAATAATTTTCTTGGGTGGCGAAAGCCAGGGTACCTTTTTGGCTAGGCTTATATAGGCCCCAGGGCCGATAGCCTAGTACCTACCTATGAACCTATGTATTGAAAATATTCAGTTTGGAGTTGCCGAAATTATTATTTTTATACTTATTTAGCAGTTAGTATAGATGCATGTAGAAGGAAAAGGTTGCATATTATTATTATTCGTTTGAGTCACTATTAGTGGTATTTTATGACTTTAAGTATCTCTGATGTGCTCTGTTAAATTTGCTAGTGTTCTAAATTATGAAACTAACAATTTAGGCAGAACAGTTATGAATCTGAGTTAAGATGATGACAAAAGTTTGACATGTTTGAACAGCACTGGTGATTAAGTTGTCTGTCACAAAATACTAGAAACCAGGATACAACTGTGTCACTGTCTGGATGGAATTTGCATGTTTCCTCATTTCTCCATCTGCCTGCATGAATTTTCTCCAGGCATTCTTTTTTCCTGCTGTCAGAAAAATAAAATGACTGACTACTCTAAATTGCCCACGTATATTGCATTTATCCTCGTCTTAACATCCAGGTTGTGTGTGGAGAGGGTATGATGACCAGTTCTTTTACCCAGATAATAAATAGAAATAGTTTTCATACATAGACAGTTATGTTAAAATGGGTCTATATTATATTATATTGTCGAAATGGCATTACAGCGAATGTCGTTTTGATGACACATAAAAAATTAAATGCAAACATAGAGAAAGCTCAGGTCAGCAATTTGTTTCCTAGGGAAAAAATCTCTTGGCGTGAGCCATGACATTGCCCTTTACCCCACTGTAATGCAATCTTGGAGTTGGTATATGTATTTAGGGGTGTGTGGGAGGCACAGCCCCCCCCCCACTTTGAAATGTTTTAACTTGTGTGTTTTGCATCAGTGACCTGGGGTTTTGCTGTATTTGTATTTCATTCTTTATGTGTCACTGAATCGACATTCACTGTAATGCTGTTTCGACAATATACGATATACCTGTTTAAATATGCACAGAATTTTCAAGTCATGATCCATTATATAATTAGACAATAAACCTCTGTCAGAAAAATATGTATTAATGTGTGTATTAGTAATATGCTTAGTGCATTTAGAGCTTGAAAAGGGTTAGCACATTTATTCTATTTCATGCTGCATAAATCTGTACAAACTGCAGATGCTTTCTGACCTTGTATTGTTAGCTAAAATCTTGCTTGTGCCTTGGCTTATGTTAGGAAAATAATGAATAGAACAATACCACTTGTATGAAGCTTAGATAAGAAGTTCTGTTTGTGCTGTGAGAAAATACACAGCTGTAGAAGCTATAGATAATTAGGACAAAGCCTGTTTGAAAATATGAACTGCAATCAGCATTTGCTTGTATCTGAATTAGAAGAGTACCTTGAAATGTAACACTGTGCAATGGAAGCTTGTAAAGGAAGTAGAGCCCACCAAGGCCAGGTTGTTTTTCTCAAAAGTTTCTCACAAATCTAGTCATGTCAGCAGAAAATCTGAGTAACATCTGCTGTAGAACAATACTGAAAGTTGTGTTTGATTACGTCAGCCATAGAAGGCCATGTCTTGTAAAACAGTATAAGAATAAACGTACTTCCTGTTAGTAGTTAGACAAATCCTTGTATTTGCATGTTTTTGTCTCCTTGCGGCAAGTAAATAAATATACCTTAACTGAACCTTACGTGTATTGGTCTTTGAAGTTTTTTCCTTTGACAGATTGGTCCTTCGGACTGGAAACAACTCACTTTGCCTCGGATCAGACAGGCCAGGTGGCTTGAAACCGTACGGGGAAGAAACCACATCGGTTCTTCTTAGTTGAAAAGCCCTCCGACTGAATTGTCATACAAAAGAGGCCAGACACTTTCTGATCTGCGACTGAAGGACGGGTTTACTCAAACCAAGTGATCAATCATGAAGGCTCAGGTAAGGTGAATCTACTTTTTTCTGTTTTAGATCAGGGACTAGATTTGTATTTATTTTGTTAAGACTTTGTTTATACAAGTCAGGGACAAAAAGATTACTGTCTTGTCATAGATCATGGAAACAGAGCAGGTAGGCAATCATTCTGAAGAGACTATAACAAAATCCATGGTACCACGTTAAAAATAAGGAGTTACGTAATGATTAAAAGGGTAGAACAAAATGGGTAACAATTGTACAAAAAGATCCCAAAATCCGCCATTAACCGAAGACGCTAAATACATGCAGTCACAGAGTGCTGATAATATTAAATACTACTCAAAATGGGTTAATAAGTATGAATTTGATGGTAAATTAGAAAAATCCTCACTTGTCAAACTTGTCAAACAGCTTAAAACCAATTCTAGAGGTCGAGTGAAAAAGCAACGTCAATTAGGAATTCCTCAGGCACACAGATGGATTGAGGAAGTAAACCGAAGGGAACAAAAGAGTAATAATTCAAAAGCAATGTTTTTAGATAAGGAGGACAATAACTTAGTAATAACATCAGCCCCTCTGCCTCCCTTACCAGAATATGAGGCAAGTGAACAAGTTAGTCCATCCCTGCGATATCCTGCTGTCACTGTAAGTAGAGACACTACAAAAACGAAACCGTTTATTAGAGATCCCGTCGAGACGAGGTCTCGAACACGAGCAGGAAACTCAAAAGGGGACATTGTGTTATATCAAATGGGTAGAAATTCATGATTTATGAGTGAAGAAGAAATATGCCCACTTATAGAAGTGCCTAATCCTCAGGCAGGGCAAGAAGGTCAGGACCCACCTATTCTAATGTATAGACCCTGGACTCCGGAAGACATCCAGAAAGCCACTGAGGGAATTCCCCATCCAAAAGTTAATTTTAGAAAGTTCTTAGAAGATTTGCAAGGAATGAGGCTAAGTTATAATTTAAATGGAGAAGAGGTAGAAAAAGTAGTCAGACAAATTGTGGGACCAGATTGGCACATGATTAGTGGCGACTGGAATCCCCGTGATGCTCCGCTCAGGCCCCTTCCACATAGCAGCACAGAATTAGACAACAGAGTGAAAGGTCTTACAGACCGCATCTCTGAGAAATGGAAGCCTAGGGCAGACTGGACTTGCATTAATCAATGCATCCAACAGGAAGGTGAAGCTATTGACCGATATTATGCAGACTATTAGAATGTTTTAATAACCATTGTGGAATGCAGGTTCCTGAAGATCAGACACACGATTCCCCATATGAGCAGCAGTTAAAGAATGCATTTTTGAAAAGCAGTATTGCACCCATAAGCAGCTTTATTACAAAGCACATGATAGATCATCGTACAAGCAGGTTAGTCATTACTTGAATATGCTAGGCATGCTGAAAGGCATTTTAATAACAAAAAGAAAAATAAAGCCCAAGTATTTTCTGTAGAAGATGGAGCAGAAGTATATGTAGTACAGTCCGGGAAAAAGAGCAAGAGAAATGGCCAGGGAAACAAACAATCTGATTAGCGATATGAGGACTTTGAAGGGCGAAAGAAAAGGGGTGAATGTTTTAAATGCGGTAAGAAGGGACACTTGGCAAGGGATTGCAAGAAAAACAAGAAAGCAACCATGGAAGATAAGGAGGGTGAGGACTGACTATATGATAGTCAGGAATCACTAGAAGGGGATAGCAGAGAAGGGACGAATGAGAATGTGATAGAGGGAGTAGAGAATGTGGCAGAAGAAATAGAGGAAGTGCAGTAAGTCACGGATAGTGAAGAAAATGAAATATTAGATTTGGCTTTATTGAGCTTAGAGCTCTATTTAGCAGACACAAAACCAGAAGTTACACTCCTGGTAGAAGGGAGGGAAGTCAGATTCTTGTGTGACTCAGGGGCATCACGGACCCTGATACATCCCTCCAAACTGCCAGAGAACTCAGAGTCACCTGATTACATATTAGTGAAAGCAGCTAATGGACAGCTGTATCGGGAGCCCCTCTCCCATAATATTGTGATAAATGATCCTGTTTCAGGATTGACCCAGAAAAGCAAAATTGTTGTTTCTGCAAAATGCCCAGTAAACCTCTTGGGCAGAGAGCTTATGCAGCTATTTCGTATAGCAGTAGTTCCGACTATGCAGGGTATGGAAGCACAGCGACAAATTGATACCTTTGTAGTGCATACAGAGGGTAAAATGTTTTATTGGTACAGCCAGGACTTGGTTACGACTGGTCCAGGGGCAGTGACCGAAGAATTGATGAATGTAGCCATCAGCAAGTTCCCCTCCCTTGACATTGATAAACAGCATTTGTTGCACTGTACTCTGTATTATTGTAACACACCAGGACCCGATAAGGAATATGAGCAAGAATTGTTTAGAAATCGTGCAAACAGATTTATATTATGTAATCTGTACTGGGACACAGAAGAGAACAGTGTAGCCAGCTGTTCATTGCCCCAGAAGTTCTTTGCACTCTATAAATCTAATCGATTACCACATGTTAGCTTAACTAAGGACAAGAATGTAAAATGGGTAGACTTATGGGAAAAACAGACAGAGTTAGAACTGTCAGAACAGGGAATACAAATGCAGAAGCTGAATTGGATAACTCAGACCCACCCAGCTGTACACTTGCAGTCTAGCAAGGACAGCTGATTAGCACTCCTATTGAAGGAGGAAGAGAATGCCTTACAGAATATACCAGAAACTCTCTCGTAAAACAGGAAAATCAGATGTAGGACTTATTCGTACAGCAGGACCAGTTACTATTATGCCAAAGTCAGCATTTAGACCTCAAAAAAGACAGTATCCCTTAAGAAAAGATGCAGAGGTAGGAATCAAACCTATTATAGCAGCTTTACTTAAGGAAGGGGTGCTGGTGGAATCTCCTGATTCACCATGTAACACACCCTTATTTCCTGTTAAGAAAGCAAATGGAGAGTGGCTTATGGTCCAAGATTTACAAGCTTTAAATGACGCAGTAATACCAAGGGCACCTACGGTGCCAGACCCACACATCCTGTTGAATGATTTAAAACCTCAACAGAAATATTTTTCTGTGGTAGATATCAGCAATGCGTTCTTCTCGATACCGATACACCCTGACAGCCAGTATTGGTTTGCATTCACATTTCAGGGGAAAAGGTATACATATACGCAACTACCACAGGGATATTGTGAAAGTCCAATAATATTCTCACAAGAAATGGCAAGCAACTTGGCGGGATTTACCCCACAATGAGGTAGCCAGATTTTGCTTTATGTTGATGATATCCTGCTGTCGTCCCCCACCCAGCAAGATTGTAAAGAAGACACCATAGCGCTATTACAATTTTTAGCCACTGAAAGAAATAAAGTAAACAAAAATAAACTGCAGCTTTGGAAAAAACAAGTTAAATACCTAGAATAAATACTATCCAAGGGAGGTAGGACATTAGATGAGGACAGAAAAGTAGCGATTTTGCAAGCACCAAAACCCACTACCAAGAAGGAAATGATGTCCTTCCTGGGTACAGCTAATTTTTGTCGGAGTTGGATTCCAAACTATGCCATGGAATCTGCACCGTTGACTAACCTGATTTATAAAAAGCCTATGGCAGCACAGGATTTATTACAATGGACACCAGAAGCAGAATCTGCTTTCTGCAAACTGAAACAGTTAATAGCATCCTCATTAGTTTTGGGATTACCAAACTATCATAAAACGTTTTTTCCAAACTGTAGATTGTAAGCAAGGTTACATGACATCAGTGTTAACACAGCAGCATGGGAACAAGCAACGTCCTATTGCTTATTATTCATCACAACTGGACCCAGTGGCATGGTCTTTACCTCACTGTGTACAAGCAGTAGTTGCAGCTGCAATGGCAGTACAGGCTTCGGCCTCGGTAGTTTTGTTCCACCCTCTCACATTGAGAGTTCCTCATGCAGTCGCAATTATTTTACTGCAAGAGAAGATAGCATATCTTTCCCCTGCTAGGCATATTTCCTGTATGACTATATTGTTGAGCCAACCTCATATGACAATTGAACGATGTACTACTTTGAACCCTTCTACCTTGCTCCCAACCCCTGCAGATGGCACACCACACAGCTGCCTGCAGGTGATTGAGCAAAAGACACTGCCTAGAAAAGACCTTACGGATGTTCCCTTGGATGATGCCGAGGTGACATACTACGTGGATGGCTCATGCAAAAGGGGTCCTGCAGGACAGAACATAGTAGGATATGCAGTAGTTTCTGATATTGAGATTATAGAAGCAAGATCTTTACCACACAATTTATCTGCACAGGCAGCAGAATTGATTGCCTTGACACGGGCATGTACCTTAGCAGAGGGTAAATGTGTGAACATTTTTACTGACAGCCAGTATGCTTTTTCTACTGTACATGTTTTTGAGCAACAGTAGAAAAATCGAGGAATGATAACATCTACTGGCAAACCAATCAATCATGCACAGTTTATTTTAGATCTTTTAGAATCTATTCAGTTACCTCAGAAAGTAGCTATTTGTAAATGCACAGCTCATACCAAGCAACAGGACAGGATTTCAAAAGGTAATGTGAAAGGTGATACAGCTGCAAAGCAGGCAGCTTTAGAAGTATTTCTTTTGAATGAGGAATTACAACCCTCTGAGATTTTAGACTTAGAAATGTTAGAGACAATGCAGACACTTACTACACAAGTTTCATAGTTTCATAGTTTCATAGTATAGTACTAGGCTATCTGCCCTGGGGCATTTGTAAGCCTAGCCATAGTGATGTGGCATTTGCCACCCCATGAAATGGTACAAAAATGTACAGAATAAATTTTTAATAAACACATGTTCATAAATTAGTACTAGGCTAACTGCTCTTGTGGGCCATTTTCAGTCTAGCTAGTTACCCTATGTGAGAATCAAACCCTGCACCTTATGTTTGTAAGGTAAACACCGTAACTGTTATGCCAACCTCCCACCCAAAGATGGGTAAAACGAGGAGTAATTCTCAAAAAGGGGCTGTACATCTCTAAAGAAGGCAAACCGATATTGCTGTCTAATTTGTTTAGATATGCAGCTTTGTTGAGCCATGGGCAGTGCCATGTCTCAACAGGGGGGATGGTACAGCTGGTGGACTAAGTGTTCACGACATATGGATTCTTAAATTATACTAAAAAATTTTGTTTGATGTGACATGTTTGTAATAAACATCATGCACAAGGGGCATTAAAGCCCAAGCAAGGGAGTTTCCCTACACCATCCAATCCATTTCACACTACCTGTGTGGATTTCATAGAGTTGAATAAATGTGAAAATAAGAAGTATTGCCATGTCATTGTAGATATGTTTTCTAGATGGGTGGAAGCCTTTCTGACTAAAAATCCAGACGCAGCAACCATGGCCAAAGTCCTTGTTAAAGAAATCATCCCTAGATTGGGCATTCCGGAAAGGATCTACAGTGACAATGGCACACACTTTGTAAACCAGACCATACAACAGTTAAGTAGACATTTTGGTATTTCTTTAAAAAATCATTGTGCGTATCACCCACAATCTGCAGGGCTAGTAGAGAGGCATAATGGGATTTTAAAGAATAAGCTAAGGAAGTTGATAGTAGAAACGCAGAGAAATTGGGTGTACTGTCTTCCCCTGGCACTGTTGAGCATGAGAACTGTTCCAAATGCAAAAGGATTAACTCCTTTTGAAAAGTTATTTGGAAGGGCTTATTATATACCTCAGTGGAAATCTCTCATGCCTGCAGACCAGGAAGCTGACAGTACACTAGCTGAGTACATGCGAAACTTGTTAAATTCTAAACATTTGTTGCAGTCAAATTCTGTTTCAGATAAAGAATGAACCAGACCGTCAGAAGTGGCAGTGTCCCCCGGAACTTGGGTTTGGGTGAAGACAGTAAAGAGGAAGAATTGGGCATCACCAAAGTGGTAAGGTCCATATCAAATGCTTCTGTCGACACCCACTGCAGTCAAGATAGCGGAGCATGCCTCCTGGATCCACCTGATGCACTGTAAATTAGTAAAGAACTTTGAACTGGACAAAAACCTTGTCACATGCCAAGAGTAAAAATGATAGAGTCCAGAATAAACAGGAATGCAGAACAACCCTTTCCTCAGAAGTATTGCATAATCATCCTGTTAACTGTACTGGTGACAATAATCTTTTTGTTGTGGCCTTTCCTTTTCCCAGCCACACAGACTGAACTGAATAAACGTAAAGCGTTACTCATTGACTGGCATCCAAACTTTAACACTTACCAGGCAATTAAATAAGTGTATGCTGAGACTTTCAATGTTTCGAATTGCTGGATTTGCACAGCTTTGCCGACAGCATACGGGGGGTTAATAATTACTACAGTCCCTCTAGGGGTCAATGAGACCTGGGAGAACTTGATTTATGATACCTCAACCATTACATCACAAGATAAAATAGCATTGCACTTGTCTGTTCCACAAAAGGGAACTGTGTGTTTTTATAAAAATGATACTGTTTAGGTGGGTTGGAGCAATTGCAATGTGACTGTTCCTTATAAATGTTACACTAAAGGTAACAAAGTAGATCTTTATTGTAATACAAACTATGATTCATTTCTTGGATTGATGCATAAAACATTTGATGAAGTAAAACATAATTCTGTTCTTTATGAACAACTGTCTATAATAGATAGAACAATGTTTCATGCAGGGCGAGTGTATATTCATAGCAAGGTTACTACTAAAGTAGAGGATTGTTATTTTGTGTGTGGCAGAAAGGCATACAAATGGTTACCTGAGAATTGGTCCGGCAGTTGTTTTTTGGGTTACCTGGTTCCGGACATACGACACACTGCAGTTTTGCCTCGAGGAAAAATTTGAAATGTCCGAGAGGTCAGCAAGAAACCTGTAAATCCAGTGGGACAAATCGATGCTTGTTGGAAAGACCATCATTCCATAGGCAAAGGACTGACACATATGGACTTGAGTGATAGCGTTATATCATGGGCAGGCATATTACCAGCATATGGAGCAGTGAAATCGATCTGGGAGCTGAGAAAACTGTCAAAACTTCTCGAAGTAATGAGTAATGCAACTTTTTCCACTCTCGAATTGGTGACTGATGAACTGAATGCTATGAGAGCTGTAGTGCTTCAGAACCGCATGGCTCTCGACTTCACCCTAGCGGCGAGAGGTGGTACTTGTGCTTTAATCAAAGAAGAATGCTATTCGTATATTCCTGACCATAAACACGAGATAGACAATCACCTTGAGGTAATTCAGCAAGTGTCGGCCATGACCAAACCAGGCCCAAACCCACTGATGGACTTTTTCCAGAAATGGTTTGGGGGTGGGGTACCATCCTAATGAACATCCTGATTGCCATTTGTGTAGGAATGCTCCTACTGGGAGTATGTGTTTGTTGTGGCATCCCCTGCATGAAAAGACTGATTAAAGACCTTATAGACATGTCAGTTTCTAAAACCTTATATCAAAGTGCTGAGTTTGAAGAACTGTTAAAAGATTGAAAATGCTTTCATAAGTTTAAACTGAATGACTCTCTTAACTGCAAATCATGAGTGGAAGAGGTTAGGAGAAGAAAACAAACTGTTTATGCTTATTTTGAAAGTAGAATAAAAGTATTAAAAGGGGGGAAAGGTCAGAAAAATATGTATTAATGTGTGTATTAGTAATATGCTTAGTGCATTTCAAGCTTGAAAAGGGTTAACACATTTATTCTATTTCATACTGCATAAATCTGTACAAACTGCAAATGCTTTCTGACCTTGTATTGTTAGCTAAAATCTTTCTTGTGCCATGGAAATTTACTGAGAAGCAGATTATTTCTGCTTATGTTAGGAAAATAATGAATAGAACAATACTACTTGTATGAAGCTTAGACAAGAAGTTTAGTTTGTGCTGTGAGAAAATACACAGCTGTAGAAGGTATAGATAATTAGGGCAAAGCCTGTTTGAAAATATGAACTGCAATCAGCATTTGCTTGTATCTGAATTAGAAGAGTACCTTGAAATGTAACACTGTGCAATGGAAGCTTGTAAAGGAAGTAGAGCCCACCAAGGCCAGGTTGTTTTTCTCAAAAGTTTCTCACAAATCTAGTCATGTCAGCAGAAAATCTGAGTAACATCTGCTGTAGAACAATACTGAAAGTTGTGTTTGATTACGTCAGCCATAGAAGGCCATGTCTTGTAAAACAGTATAAGAAAAAATGTACTTCCTGTTAGTAGTTAGACAAATCCTTGTATTTCTATGTTTTTGTCTCCTTGCAGCAAGTAAATAAATATACCTTAACTGAACCTTACGTGTATTGGTCTTTGAAGTTTTTTCCTTTGACAACCCCCCTTGTTCCCATTTTCCACCTCTCTACTTACCTGAAGTCATCTTGAATACCTGCATCAATTCCTTATCTACTATTCTCATTCAATTAACAACAACCAAACAGTGAAAGCTTATGCCACTAGCTATGCGAATCTTGAGAAACCTGTAACTCCTTCTTTACATATATATCCAAGGTACCATCCAACGAATAAAAGCAGCAGTCCTCTGATATCTCCACACTTTATTCGGACACAAAACGATCACGAACAACATTAAACAACAGTTAAGCGCTTTCACCTGTACACATCACAGGCTTCATCAGAACTGCCTTACATTTTGGTTAACCTCAATTTAAATTACTTTTTTTGGCGCCAAACAGAGCTCTCTGATTTAAAGGCACAATGTCACCAAAAATTGCGTTACGTTACTATGTTTCTTAAAAACTGATCAATTCATACAATAAATCTAAAACAAAATGAAATAAAATAATAAAACCTATAAAACTATTTCATTCAAATGCATATCTTATTACTAACTAAATAAATATATGTATTAAATATTAAAAAATTGTTAAATATATAAATATATAAATATAAATATTAAATCATGTATTCAAAAATATGTATGTATAACTATATAGTTCCTTATATGTATGTCAATGAATATATAAAAATTATACAATAAATACATACATAAAAATATACATAAATACATATAAATACCAATACATAAAACTAACACATCATTTAAAATATGTAAAATATGTATATATTAATTGAGTGTAAGTAGAGATTTAATTGAAATATTGTCATTCAGACAGGGAGTATTAGAGGCATCCATGAATATTTGCCACCACATTTCACAGTAAGATAAATACCCTTTACTATCACCTCCCCTAGGGTCTGATTTAATAATGTCTATAATACCAAATGAAAAATGATGATCAGTATCATATTGGTTGATGTGTCTATACAACGCATTCTTTTCATCTGCCTTTCTAATACAATACATATGGTCATAAATGCGTTTGTTAAACTGTCTCTCAGTTTTTCCAATATAGAAAGCTGAACATTTTACACATAATGCAATGTAAACAACAAACTTCGTTTTACAATTTGCATGCCTGAATTTAATATAAGACCTAGATATATTATCTAACCTCACTACTTCTTCAGTGTTAATCAAATAAAACCAATTGCAACTACCACATTTGTATGTGTGTGTGGCTTTATTACTTATTAAATTTGGTCCTTTTTCTAAAATACTTTTTATATTGGGACCCATTTTATTTACAAAATAAGGTTTATTACCAGCTATATCAGACATGTAAGTATCAGTCTGGATAATATTCCAATTTTTAATTAAAATCTCTTTGACCTTATGTATATGTGGCCCATATTCCAATATACATGCTCTGCTTAAATCAATGGACTTATGAGTACTATTAAATATTCCATTATTATTACCAGGATTTCTATGTAATATACCTAATAATGGGATGTATTTGGTCCCCCATCCCTTGACCACTTGTTTTTTCACTCTATCCATCATTTTCATATCATATCCTCTATCTTTAAATAACGTAGTTATATATATTACCTCCTCCAACATATCACTATATGACGAAGTCATTCTTAGTGCACGTACTAATTGTCCCTTGTATATATTTCTCATCAAACTTTTAGGATGATTACTGGAACATTCTAGATAACTGTTGGAGAAGGTGGATTTTCTATATATTCGTGATGAAAGTTGTACATTATCTTTATATGTAAAAGTGTCTAAATAAGCCAATCCTGTCTGACTTTGAGAACTAGTAAATTTAAGAAATGTGCTACTCAAATTAATATAATCTAAAAATTGATCCAAACTCTTTGCATTACCTTGCCATAAAATGTATATGTCATCCAAAAAACGACAATAATATTTAATGTTATTATAATATTCACTATGAAAGATGATCGATTCTTCCCAGTCCAGCATAACTAGGTTGGCAAACACTGGGGCACAGGCTGCTCCCATTGCCATGCCTCTCTTCTGTTTAAATATTTCCCCTTCGAAGTAGATGAAATTATAGTCGAGTACTATATTCATCATCTCCATTATGAGACAAATCTTGTCCCATTCGTACTCAACATATTTCCTCATACTTCGAACAAATGCTTCCAGCCCCTCATCCTTGGGAATACAAGAGTATAAATCGATTACATCGATAGTGACAAATCTTAAATTTTCATTAATGGTATCTATGGGATATTGAGACAAAAATTCCCAAGAGTCTTTCACTAAATGGGGGATTTTATCATAAACTGATTTTAATATAGTGTCGATGGCAACCCCTAAAGGAAAAGTTTTAGATCTACTGCCAGAGACAATAGGTCTAAACGGTGGATTTTCGATGCACTTGTGAATCTTTGGTATACCTACTAAGGTTGCCATCACTGGATGGTCTACTCTTAAATAATTATAAGTATCCATGGTTATGCGTTTATCAATTAAAAATTCTTCAATATGTAAGTTGATCCTCCTATACGCTAAATTCACCTCATTTAAAGAAACAACTTCATAATTATCTGTGGAATGTAAAATATCCAAAATCTTCGAAGAATAAGTCAACTGATCATACAAAACAATACCCCCTCCTTTGTCTGGTTTCATTACTCGAATGGTTCTGTTATTTCTTAGCTCGTTTAAAATTTTTAGTTCGTCGTCAGATAAGTTGTTTTTAATTTTATTACCCTTGTGCCTTTAAATCAGAGAGCTCTGTTTGGCGCCAAAAAGTAATTTAAATTGAGGTTAACCAAAATGTAAGGCAGTTCTGATGAAGCCTGTGATGTGTACAGGTGAAAGCGCTTAACTGTTGTTTAATGTTGTTCGTGATCGTTTTGTGTCCAAATAAAGTGTGGAGATATCAGAGGACTGCTGCTTTTATTTGTTGGATGATACCTTGGATATATATGTAAAGAAGGAGTTACAGGTGTCTCAAGATTCGCATAGCTAGTGGCGTAAGCTTTCACTGTTTGGTTGTTGTTACTTGTTGTGGTGAACGCCGTTTTGGTTACAGTCATTCTCATTCAATATAAAGAAGCACTTTTGCATATGCAAGGAGTAGTTGGTCCTGTAATATGTTTCCCAAGTCTTGCTGTTTATGAAGAGCCATTTATATACTTCCTCACACAATGAGGTGTAGCCACAATATTTTTTCTTAGTCTCCACTAAGAAGAGCGTTCACTGCCCTGGTTTCTGATCATTTTCCTTCCCTCTATGTCATGCACTCTTTTGGTGGTTTTCTTCTCAAATTTCTCCTTGTTTGGCCTCCAGAATATCACACATTCTTAAAGGTAGTCTTCGCAGGTACTTATACAGAAAGACAATTACTGTTTTACTTCAAGAGTCTATCCACTTGAAGCTATCAGTATTTGGTAAATATTTCTGCTATTTCAGTTTGATCTGCTGATCCAGGCCAGGTGTGATCTACATTATCAAATGCTTTACCTGCACTGTTGTCATGTATTCCACTTCCATCCGACGCAGCTTCTAGTTCTCAGATCTTTTCATATCATTCCTTAGACATCTTTGCGCAATCCTCCACTGATGGCTTTATTTTTTATTATTAATAAAGAGGTCAGTCCTGTTCTTTATTCCCTTAGATATATCTGAAATGTGAATGCTGAAAAGTACTGATGCAGCAGAACTTACCATGCAGTGCTCCCATTGTCTGTTTTCTTACATAAAGGATTACATCTCTCACCACAGCTATCTGAGTCCTATTATTTAACTGTGCAGTTATCCATTTGCTTTCTATTCATCTTACACCAGCTGCACCAGTTTTGCTAGCAGCCTTGTGTATGAGACTTAGTCAAAGGCATTTCTGAAATCAAGACAAACCACATCTACCGGTGCACCCATGTCAAGATATCCTGTAACAGAGCCCAAAAAACAAATTGAATCAGTTCTGCATGACACGCCCTTCTGCTGATGAACCTGTGTGGCTTCTTGTCCTGCAGATTTCCCTGTCCTGTAAAAGTAGCCAGGATTCCCTTCAGCATTTCCTCAATGGCTTTTACTGCACCTGCTGTTAGTCCAACAGTTTTGCAGTTCACCAGAGTTTTTTTGTGACTCTGTTGTTGTAGAAAGCTCTCACATTTGCTGTTTTCTAGTCATGTGGTAGTTCTACAATGGCCACAGATCTACTGGAAACCTGAGTCAGTGTATCTACACTTAAACTAGCCATATTCTGATCAGCACTGAGGATAGCCCATTGGTTTCTTCTGTTTTACTCTCTCTTAGGGAACTAAATTCTCTTTCAACCTCATCCATCTCTGTTCTGCAGTCTCTTTGCTATTTCCCCATTCTGACCTGGCCCCATTCTAGTAAGACAATCTCCCGTTGCTTTTCTTTATATATACTGAAGGAAAGTATTTATTTCCTACCTCTGCTTTTCCCACTGCTTTGTGTTGTCCATTCCTACTTTGAAAATTATGTACAATGACACCTGTTTTTTATGCATTTATTCTAATTCAAGGATGAAACTAATTGCCATATTAGACTTCTGTTTAAGATAGAGGCATGCTTTTAGGTTAATATCAGTTCATTTCTACCCTCTACTCACTCTAGCTTGGTTTGTGCTTGGTGGATACTTGCAAACTATTTCTAATCAAGAGAAGACTGCACCGTTTGAGTGCCTTGCTTATTTCCCAGATGATTCAGAGTAGGAAAATGTTATCTAGTGTCAAGAATCCTTAGCATGGGGAAAAACTGAATGTTTCAGATGGAGTCTACTAACAATTAGCTAATCAAACTATCTTTCTACCACAGTAGAGGCTGTAATGGCAATCTCCAACTCTACCATTACAAATACAACATTAGAGCAGATAACAAAAGTTACAAAAATGAACTCTAAATTTGCCTACTAAATGAAGAAAATTGAACAAAGAATGAATGAGGTAAAAACACTAAGTATCTGGAATGTATACATGGAGTTCTGTTTGGTGTACTTGATTCAGTGGATGACAGATGTGGAGACTAAACTTGCATTTCTCAAGTGCAGGCACGTGGATGTTAAACTAAGAACATATCATACTAATCTAATCTTCAATGGGATTCTAGAAACTACTGAAGTAGCTGATTGTCTGCATTTTATGAAACAAAATGTAACTAAATTAAACAACATCTGGAAGGAGTTCCTGGCACTGGAAAAAGCACACAGGGTATTACTTAAGTTCCAAGTTTCCCTGCCCAAGGGTGTGATGTCTACATTATTCTTGGATTGTGTGCTTGTTTTCCTGATGTAACAAATGCCCCCATGTTTTCTTGCCATTGCAGGTGTTGTCATGGCTGTGGCAGCAAACTTTGGTGTGTTTTGATACTGTGTGTACTATACTAATATAACAGCTGGAGTCAATGATTGCCCACAGTCTGTAGTCCTTCAGGCAGCTATTTGGACACAGGATGTGTATGTCATCTGTGATGTCCATCACTTAAATAATGGACAGGAAAGGGCCTAGCAGACAGCTGTGAAAGTATAGACCTGATCAATGGACATGAAACATAGGTCACTTCACACATGTCAACATATTTAGATGCCATATATGTGATACACTGGTCTACCCACTTGCTAATATAGGTGTATATGGCCACATCTAACAGTGCTGAGTGAATTCCTCAGTGTGGATTTGTGTCAAATTCCTTGGGCTTGTCAAGTTCAAAAGGCTGATAGCGTTGCCAAGCATGCCCCTGTTGACCTATTTCAGGACATCTAACAGATATAACAGACATGATGTAGCATTAACAACTCACACAAGTTTGTTGCATATAGCCAGGACATCACTAATTTTGATTTACAAAAGGTCCATGATGACATATTGGTCTACCTCACAGAGTTAGGATGTGTCTATACATGCATGCATTGGGTGCTGTCCCCCTTAACTCATACAGATGCATGTTGTAAATGCCCTTGTACAGCGATATAGTTTGCACGGAGGGTGTATTGAAGTGCGTAGTCAACCACATCAGGAAGTTCTATGTGATGAGTGACATGACAGGCGATCTGTGATGTTGTCACAGCCCACTGATGCTATGTGATAGGTAAGACAGCACATACTGGCCATCTTCAATTAGTCTAGAGTTCAAATACAATCCCCCAGACAGGGATCATCGAGAAACTCCCCCAGCTGGGAATTAAACCTCATGTCACTAGATGGGTAACCAAATGCTCACTGACAAAACACATAGGTTCATAGGTGTGTACTAGGCTAATGGCCCTGGAGCCTTTACAATCCTATCCCATAGTGTTACCCTGGCATCATACCACCCAACCTTAGTTCCCAGTGCCTCTATCGAATAAAGCCAGTGGAGCGACCCCTGGAGTAAATTTTCTATTTCCCATCCACTCATCAAGATTTCTCTTGAAGAGGGCCAGTGGGGTGCTCTGCTTGGTGTATGGAAGTCTATTCCATAACATGGACAGTCTCTGGGTTATGAACCTGTCCCTCCAGCATGTTCTGTTGTCTGTGGTAATGAGGTTGAGGTCTCTGGAGCATGTGGTGTGGAGGGATTGGTATTTCTTTAGATGTAGCATTTCTAACAGAGCTGGGTCAGACATGGCTTTCTAAATCAAGCAGAGATCGCCTCTAAGTAGGCGATATGAGAGAATAGTTGGAGTTTTTTTGAGTCTGTCCCTATAGGATAGATGTTTAAGGCCTAGGATGATCTTTGTGGGGTACTTTTGTGACCTCTCCAGTTGTTGCAGGTGTTTAATGAGATACATGCCAAATGGGGCATTGTACAAAATGATTGGCCTAATGAGGAAAGAGTAGAGGGAGACCATGACCTCCTTCTTCCTGGATGAAAAACCCTTGTTAATGACATGTATCCTATAGGACTTTCTGACCACGGTGGCAATGTGGTTGTCAAAAGAGAGGTTGCTGCCAACCTCTGTTCCCAAAACTCTTATAACATCTTCTGTGTTCAGTAGACTACCGTCAATGTGGTAAGTCATGGGAACCAGCTTTTTCCCAAAGGGGATGACAACACATTTTTGGCATTGAGCTTAAGGCCATGGTTCTAACACCAGTTGTTGGTCTCAGTGAGGCCTTTCTGTAGGATATCAACATCACTTGGGGAGTTAATAATACCTCCAAACTTGCAATCATCTGTGACCTTTGTCAACAAGAGTCCCTTCGTGTTGGCCTGGACTTCACAGAAGTAGATACCAAACAGGAGAGGACCCAGAAGCGAACCCTATGGGACTCCACTCATGACTGGTTAGCAGTCTGACTTGGAATCAACTACTTTCACACTGTGGGTTCTACCTGTGAGCCAGTTTACAACCCACCTAGTGATATAGGGGTTGATGCCTAGCTTAGTGAGTTTTTCTATGATTCTTGAGTGGGGAATGGTATCAAAGGCCTTGGACAGATCAGGGTAGGCTGTATGAACCACCTTGCCTTCATCCACAGCTCTAGTGACTGACTCAAAGATGTTGACCAAGTTGAGCAGGCATGATCTACCCATCAGTAAACCAAACTGTGTGGGATCCAGAGTTTGGAGATTCCCTATATCCTTGTTTATTAGGTCCATGATGATGCATTCCATAGCTTTGCATATCAGACTCGTCAGGCTAATGGAGTGATAGTTCCCAGGGTCTGTAGTCGCTCCTCCTTTGTGGAGAGGGATGACTGTAGCAGTCTGCCATTCGGTAGGGACAAAGGTTGAGGTGAGGCTGTGATTGAACAGGGCATTCAGGTGAGGTGCCAATTCACTCTGTAGTTCATGTAGAACACAGCCAGGGATATTGTCAGGTCCCAGAGAAGCTGTATTCTTGGCAATGGACAATGCTGTTTTAACCTGTGCAGCAGTAATACAGGGTGCCTAGCAATCTACTGGTATTGTGACTGGTCCTTTGGGGGGGAGGGGTAAAGTTGGCAGTGAATCTGTCGGCCAGTATATTGGCAATATCTGTTGGCTCAGTATAGGAGGTATCATTGTGCAATAGCTCAGAGCAAATATGGGTATTGCCGTGGAGATTCTTTACATAATTATAGAAGGCTTTGTGTTTGTCTTTATTATCTGCTGCAATTCTGGTTTCCTAGCTAGTTTTAGAGGATTTGATGAGTCATCTCAACTTTCTGTTGAGGCTGATAAGAGAGTTTTTCCAGTCTTGGGACTTCACCTTACTCCGCATGAGTTTCCTCTTTCTGTTGTAGAGTTTGTTTATGGCAGGAGACCACCAAATTGGCTTCCTTTTTTTGGAGGAGAGTGTCTTGGTTCTACTGGATATGGCAAGATCCATGCATATGTGTACGTGTTTGTACAGTGCATTGTTGAATGACTCGGCGGCCATGCAGCCATTCTACATTTGCATGGGTGCCATGAAGTTAGCCGCCTCTGTTTTTAGGAGCCCAAAGTTAGCTTTGGAGACATTTTTCATGGTGGCTACCTTTGCCGGGGGGGGGGGGATTTCCAAGGTGATTAGTTTGTGGTCAGATCTAATCAGGCAGGAGTTGACTATTGGTGTAGAGCAATGATTGCCCATGTTAGTAATGGCCAGGTCAAGGATGTTGCTACCTCTAGTGGGGGTAAGAACGAGCTGGTCCAGGGCATTGGAATTAATGAATTCCAGGAAACGTTGGGCAAGTGTAGTGGTACATGAGTAGTTTTCACAGTTAATGGTGAGGTAGTTGAAGTCATCCAGTATGAGAGTGTTAGGTTAGACCCTAATATTCTCCAGGGTGCTTAGGAACGTGGATTCTGAGTCTTGGGGCAATGTTGAGGACCTATAGCAGGCTACGACCTGAATCGCTGTCTTACCCAATGTTAGATGCACCTGAAGTATCTCAGATACGTTATGTTGGGCTACCAGTCTGGAGGTGTGTGCATCCTTTATGAACATGGAAACACCACCACTTTTGGAGCTTTGGTCCAAGTTTTGGGTCTGAAAGGTATGGAATGAGGTATAGCTGGTAGTGCAGAGGTGTTTTCTGCTGCCTTGAACCAGGTCTCTGTTATGGCACAAATATTGATATTCTCCATTGTAAGGAGTGCTTTGAGTGAGTGAATTTTGAGATTTAGAATTCTAGCGTTGAGCAGCATGACACTCAGATTGCATTTCTTTGTAGCTGTTACATTCGTAATTTGGTCTTTGGAGCACTGCCTAAAAAGGCACTTTAGGACTGGCAAGAGCCTTGGCCAGTATCCAGAAGCCCAGGGGTGACAGATGCAGGCCATCTCTGGAAAAGAATCAAAGTCTGTCAAGCATGTCATCCCAGGCAAAAAGATACTGGATCCCCTTAGAATGACACCAGAAACTTAGCCAATGGTTGAAATCAGTCATTTTCTGCCTGTACTGTGGTATCATTCTGGGTGATGATAGGATGCTGCTCAGAGCTAGGGTCATACCTGCCTGGGCTACATAATCCAAGAGCTCCTCCATGTCTCTTTTCATGTAGTCCAGCAAGGTACATCTCAGGTCATTCACACCCTCATGTACAATGACAGTCATATTTGTACCTGTTGTTGAGGTATCTGAGTGCACGCATTATGTGGCAGATCCTGGTGCCTGACAGGCAGCTGACTGTTACTTTCTCCTTATTCAACCTAGTGAGTGGGACATCTGTGGGCCTCACTATCAAGTCACTTATGACTAGGGAGTTGGGCATGATGTTTTTCCTTAGGGGCTTTGGTTGAGTGGCACACTGTTTAGGAGAGTTATGTGTCTCATGATTAGTGTTGTGTTGTGGTGGACAAGTGCATTTCTGCCTTGGATGTCTCTGCTGTTTGGGTAGATTTTTATTAACAGCCTCCATGAAGGTGGGTGTGTGGTTTGTGTTTTTATGTGAAGGCAGTGCAGGTGTGTGTTCTGGAGGGCTATGTGTTCCATGTGGTGTGGCGCAAGTGTTGACCTTCTTCTCTTCACCAGTTATTCCAGTCTTGGCTGGAGAGTTCGTAGCTTCCAATTTGGATATATAAGTGGATCTCTTGCAAGTCTGAGTGTTGGGAGGTAAGACACAAGGGTTGTCGGTGTACATAAGGCAGTTGCTACATTGCCTCAGGATGCCCAAGTTCACCAGGTTAACAGAAGGAAGCACAGGGAACTGACCTTTAGACATGCCTGGAGGAGTGGGCATTAATAAAAACTACCGTTGCTGTTTCCTTGTAGAACGTTTAGTGCTGGTAACATTTGTGTGCTACAATAATTGCTACAAGAAGTCTGATAAAGTAAGGAAAAAATTGAAGAGCAGACTTTGGCATCACTCAGAAGCTTAAATACAGTCCTGGATACAGCAAATCTGTATCTGGACTACACTACTTACAGGAAAGGTGGGAAAAGCTCATATGCGGGCTTTTAAACCAGAAAGTTGAAAGAGATGTAAAAACTGCCTTAACGGTCAATAAATTAAAATTGCTGGGCCAGAAACCACTCCTCTTGTGGTAGATAGGCTACCTAGTGCCTACCACTCCCAGTGATAAACTAGAAGGCTTTCCTTCAACACAGAAATGCTTGGGGTGGCTCAGAAGCTTTCAAACAGTCCTGGATACAGTAAATCTGTATCTGGACTAGACTACTGACAGGAAAGGTGGGAAACAAGTGCAAATGCGGGCCATTAAACCAGAATGTTGAAAGAGATGGAAAAACTGCCCAGATGGCCAATAAACTACAATTTCAGGGCCAGAAACCATTCCTCTTGTGGTAGATAGGCTACGTACTGCTTACCACCCCCCCTCCCCCGATGAGTTAGAAGGCTTCCCTCTAACACAGACAGGCTTGAGGGGGCTCAGAAGCTAACATACAGTCCTGGATACAGCAAATCTATGTCTGGACAAGACTAGTTACAGGAAAGGCAGGAAATAAGGCAGATTTTTTTTTTACAGAACAGCAGCTAAAACAGCACTAAAACAATTCAAGTGCAGTGCAGTTGTAGCAGTATTAAAGCAAATAAAGTTTAAATAAATGCAATTTATTTAAAATATATTCTGAACTGAATTCAGTTATTGTTTTATTCAACTATGTACAGTTAAAAGTGCCAAAAATGCAAATATCAACTGAGAAGCACACTCAGTCAGAATACAGGGAGTTTCTAGCAAAGTTTTTTTTTTTTTTAGTAAAGTAGAAATGGAGAAAGGAGGAGCAGAAGATAATTCAGGGTTAAGAAGCTAAGTAGGATGGCCTTCTCAAATATTCTCACTGTATTAGGTAGAATGAGCTAATGACACTAGACTGGGAGGAGTGTCCCAGATTTACAATAGGGGCGGGCAACTACACAGGCAGGAGAATTTAGATCTATCAGGTCTGCACAAATTCACAGAAATGCAGAATGTACTGGAATTACAACACAGAAAATACACCTCAGGCAATGACTAATGGCTAGGATGTGGGCTGGCTCAACAATTCCCTACCTGAAGCTAGCTTCTAAGCTACCTTGAGAAAACACAGTGAAGGAAACAAAGGACAGAAACAATATAGCAAATATATTAATAAAGCAAATATATTAATACAGCACAGTATAAATTAAGTTGCAAAAAGTGTACTTAGTTTGGATTTGGAATATCAAATGGGAATAGATTCCAACTCTGCACACAGCCAGGAGAATTTAGATCGATCAGATCTGCACAAATTCAAAGAAATGCAGTCTGTACTGGAATTACAACACAGAAAATACACCTCAGGCAATGACTAAAAGCTAGGATGAGGGCTGGTTCAACCCCCCCCCACCCTCCCAACTGAAACTAGCTTTTGGGCTACCTTGAGAAAAAACAGTGCAGACAACAAAGGACAGAAACAATTCAGCAAATATATAAATAATAAAGTAAATATATTAGTACAGCACAGTGTAAACTGAGTTGCAAAAAGTTTACTTATCAGTTTTGGAACATACCTCTGAACTGTACAGATTTTTGCAGAATGTCCAGATTTTTGTCTTGATTTGTTGGCCCATTTTTAATAATATTGTGGCTTTCTGGCAAATAAGGGCAAATCATTAAAGACTGAAGTTAGAAAATAATGACAGCCATTTGAGTTTTAGACGTCATACCCTTCAGAAAATTCATTCAAATGCAAAACCTATTATTCTATCACCTTTCTAAGTTTGTAAAACAATATTTCAAAACTCTCCCTATTTGAAACACTTTTTATTGATTTCTTACTCTAAGAGGGTGAGAAGTTGTTTGAATTTTTGGCTTTTCCCAGTTAGGGATCGCCACAGCAGAACTCCAGTCTGCTAATGATTGACAGTAGATTTTTATGGTACCAAGTTGCCAGCCCGACGCCCAACTTTCAACAAAGGCATGCCCATTCATGCATGTCTTTCGAATGCCACTCAACCACAGGGAGGACATGCAGACTCCACACAGAGGCACTCCAGCCAAGAATCGAACAGGGGAACCTCTTACTATGAGGCAACAACACTACCACTGCACCACTGTGGCTTTTTTAAGAAAATGAGAAGTATGGTTTGAAATATCAGATGATAATAGATTCCAACTCGACTCTGCAGACAGCCAGGAGAATTTAGATCTATTAGCTCTGAACAAATTCACAGAAATGCAGTCTGTACTGGAATTACAACACAGAAAATACACCTCAGGCAATGACTAACAGCTAGGATGTGGGCTGGCTCAACACCCTCCCCCCCACACCTGAAAGTAGCTTCTGAGCTACCCCGAGAAAAAAACACAGTGCAGACAACAAAGGGCAGAAACAATACAGAAAATATAAAGCAATTTTATAAAAATAGCACAGTGCAAATTGAGTTGCAAAAAGTGTACACATCAGTCTAGAATATCAGATGGGAATAGATTCCAACTCTGCACACAGCCAGGAGAAGTTACATCTATCAGCTCTGCAAAAATTCATAGAAAAGCAGTCTATCCTGGAATTACAACACAAAAAATACACCTCCTCAGGCAATGACTAACAGCTAGGATGTGTGCTGGCCGAACAACCCGATATAGGGGTTGATGCCTAGCTTAGCGAGTTTTTCTATGATTCTTGAGTGGGGGATGGTATCAAAGGCCTTGGCCAGATCAGGGTAGGCTGTATGAACCACCTTGCCTTCATCCACAGCTCTAGTGACTGACTCAAAGATGTTGACCAAGTTGAGCAAGCATGATCTACCCATCAGAAAACCAAACTGTGTGGGATCCAGAGTTTGGAGATTCCCTATATCCTTGTTTATTAGGTCCATGATGATGCATTCCATAGCTTTGCATATCAGACTCGTCAGGCTAATGGAGTGATAGTTCCCAGGGTCTGTAGTCGCTCCTCCTTTGTGGAGAGGGATGACTGTAGCAGTGTGCTATTCGGTAGGGACAAAGGTTGAGGTGAGGCTGTGATTGAACAGGGCATACAGGTGAGGTGCCAATTCACTCTGTAGTTCATGTAGAACACAGCCAGGGATATTGCCAGGTCCCAGAGAAGCTGTATTCTTGGCATTGGACAATGCTGTTTTAACCTGTGCAGCAGTAATACAGGGTGCCTAGCAATCTACTGGTATTGTGACTGGTCCTTTGGGGGGGAGGGGTAAAGTTGGCAGTGAATCTGTCGGCCAGTATATTGGCAATATCTGTTGGCTCAGTATAGGAGGTATCATTGTGCAATAGCTCTGAGCAAATACGGGTATTGCCGTGGAGATTCTTTACATAATTATAGAAGGCCTCGTGGTTGTCTTTATTATCTGCTGCAATTCTGTTTTCCTAGCTAGTTTTAGAGGATTTGATGAGTCATCTCAACTTTCTGTTGAGGCTGATAAGAGAGTTTTTCCAGTCTTGGGACTTCACCTTACTCCGCATGAATTTCCTCTTTCTGTTGTAGAGTTTGTTTATGGCGGGAGACCACCAAATTGGCTTCCTTTTTTTGGAGGAGAGTGTCTTGGTTCTACTGGATATGGAAAGATCCATGCATATGTGTACGTGTTTGTACAGTGCATTGTTGAATGACTCGGCAGCCATGCAGCTATTCTACATTTGCATGGGTGCCATGAAGTTAGCCGCCTCTGTTTTTAGGAGCCCAAAGTTAGCTTTGGAGACATTTTTCATGGTGGCTACCTTTGCGGGGGGGGTGTGGATTTCCAAGGTGATTAGTTTGTGGTCAGATCTAATCAGGGAGGAGTTGACTATTGGTGTAGAGCAACGATTGCCCATGTTAGTAATGGCCAGGTCAAGGATGTTGCTACCTCTAGTGGGGGTAAGAACGAGCTGGTCCAGGGCATTGGAATTAATGAATTCCAGGAAACGTTGGGCAAGTGTATTGGTACATGAGTAGTTTTCACAGTTAATGGTGGGGTAGTTGAAGTCATCCAGTATGAGAGTGTTAGGTTAGACGCTAATATTCTCCAGGGTGCTTAGGAACGTGGATTCTGAGTCTTGGGGCAATGTTGAGGACCTATAGCAGGCTACGACCTGAATCTCTGTCTTACCCAATGTTAGATGCACCTGAAGTATCTCAGATGTGTTATGTTGGGCTACCAGTCTGGAGGTGTGTGCATCCTTTATGAACATGGAAACACCACCACTTTTGGAGCTTTGGTCCAAGTTTTGGGTCTGAAAGGTATGGAATGAGGTATAGCTGGTAGTGCAGAGGTGTTTTCTGCTGCCTTGAACCAGGTCTCTGTTATGGCACAAATATTGATATTCTCCATTGTAAGGAGTGCTTTGAATGAGTGCATTTTGAGATTTAGAATTCTAGCATTGAGCAGCATGACACTCAGATTGCATTTCTTTGTAGCTGTTACATTCGTAATTTGGTCTTTGGAGCACTGCCTAAAAAGGCACTTTAGGATTGGCAAGAGCCTTGGCCAGTATCCAGAAGCCCAGGGGTGACAATTGCAGGCCATCTCTGGAAAAGAATCAAAGTCTGTCAAGCATGTCATCCCAGGCAAAAAATACTGGATCCCCTTAGAATGACACCAGAAACTTAGCCAATGGTTGAAATCAGTCATTTTCTGCTTGTACTGTGGTATCATTCTGGGTGATGATAGGATGCTGCTCAGAGCTAGGGTCATACCTGCCTGGGCTACATAATCCAAGAGCTCCTCCATGTCTCTTTTCATGTAGTCCAGCGAGGTACATCTCAGGTCATTCACACCCTCATGTACAATGACAGTCATATTTGTACCTGTTGTTGAGGTATCTGAGTGCGCGCATTATGTGGCAGATCCTGGTGCCTGACAGGCAGCTGACTGTTACTTTCTCCTTATTCAACCTAGTGAGTGGGACATCTGTGGGCCTCACTATCAAGTCACTTATGACTAGGGTGTTGGGCATGATGATTTTCCTTAGGGGCTTTGGTTGAGTGGCACACTGTTTAGGAGAGTTATGTGTCTCATGATTAGTGTTGTGTTGTGGTGGACAAGTGCATTTCTGCCTTGGATGTCTCTGCTGTTTGGGTAGATTTTTATTAACAGCCTCCATGAAGGTGGGTGTGTGGTTTGTGTTTTTATGTGAAGGCAGTGCAGGTGTGTGTTCTGGAGGGCTATGTGTTCCATGTGGTGTGGCGCAAGTGTTGACCTTCTCCTCTTCACCAGTTATTCCAGTCTTGGCTGGAGAGTTCGTAGCTTCCAATTTGGATATATAAGTGGATCTCTTGCAAGTCTGAGTGTTGGGAGGTAAGACACAAGGGTTGTCGGTGTACATAAGGCAGTTGCTACATTGCCTCAGGATGCCCAAGTTCACCAGGTTAACAGAAGGAAGCACAGGGAACTGACCTTTAGACATGCCTGGAGGAGTGGGCATTAATAATAAGTACTATAGCTGTTTCCTTGTAGAACGTTTAGTGCTGGTAACATTTGTGTGCTGCAATAATTGCTACAAGAAGTCTGATAAAGTAAGGAAAAATTGAAGAGAAGACTTTGGCATCACTCAGAAGCTTAAATACAGTCCTGGATACAGCAAATCTGTATCTGGACTAGACTACTTACAGGAAAGGTGGGAAAAGCTCATATGCGGGCTTTTAAACCAGAAAGTTGAAAGAGATGCAAAAACTGCCTTAACGGTCAATAAACTAAAATTTCTGGGCCAGAAACCACTCCTCTTGTGGTAGATAGGCTACCTAGTGCCTACCACTCCCAGTGATAAACTAGAAGGCTTTCCTTCAACACAGAAATGCTTGGGGTGGCTCAGAAGCTTTCAAACAGTCCTGGATACAGTAAATCTGTATCTGGACTAGACTACTGACAGGAAAGGTGGGAAACAAGCGCAAATGCGGGCCTTTAAACCAGAATGTTGAAAGAGATGGAAAAACTGCCCAGATGGCCAATAAACTACAATTTCAGGGCCAGAAACCATTCCTCTTGTGGTAGATAGGCTACCTACTGCTTACCACCTCTTCCCCCGTTGAGCTAGAAGGCTTCCCTCTAACACAGACAGGCTTGACGGGGCTCAGAAGCTAACATACAGTCCTGGATACAGCAAATCTATGTCTGGACAAGACTAGTTACAGGGAAGGCAGGAAATAAGGCAGGTTTTTTTTTTTACAGAAAAGCAGCTAAAACAGCCGTAAAACAATTCAAGTGCAGTGCAGTTGTAGCAGTATTAAAGCAAATAAAGTTTAAATAAATGCAATTTATTTAAAATATATTCTGAACTGAATTCAGTTATTGTTTTATTCAACTATGTACAGTTAAAAGTGTCAAAAATGCAAATATCAGCTGAGAAGCACACTCAGTCAGAATACAGAGAGTTTCTAGCAAAGTTTTTTTTTTTAGTAAAGTAGAAAGGGAGAAAGGAGGAGCAGAAGATAATTCAGGGTTAAGAAGCTAAGTAGGATGGCCTTCTCAAATATTCTCACTCTATTAGGTAGAATGAGCAAATGACTCTAGACTGGGAGGAGTGTTCCAGATCAAATTTACAATAGGGGCGGGCAACTACACAGGCAGGAGAATTTAGATCTATCAGGTCTGCACAAATTCACAGAAATGCAGAATGTACTGGAATTACAACACAGAAAATACACCTCAGGCAATGACTAACGGCTAGGATGTGGGCTGGCTCAACAATTCCCCACCTGAAACTAGCTTCTAAGCTACCTTGAGAAAACACAGTGAAGGAAACAAAGGACAGAAACAATATAGCAAACATATTAATAAAGCAAATATATTAATACAGCACAGTATAAATTAAGTTGCAAAAAGTGTACTTAGTTTGGATTTGGAATATCAAATGGGAATAGATTCCAACTCTGCACACAGCCAGGAGAATTTAGATAGATCAGATTTGCACAAATTCATAGAAATGCAGTCTGTACTGGAATTACAACACAGAAAATACACCTCAGGCAATGACTAAAAGCTAGGATGTGGGCTGGTTCAACCCCCCCCCCCAACTGAAACTAGCTTTTGAGCTACCTTGAGAAAAAACAGTGCAGACAACAAAGGACAGAAACAATACAGCAAATATATAAATAATAAAGTAAATATATTAATACAGCACAGTATAAACTGAGTTGCAAAAAGTGTACTTATCAGTTTTGGAACATACCTCTGAACTGTACAGATTTTCGCAGAATGTCCAGATTTTTGCCTTAAATTTTTGGCCCATTTTTAATAATATTGTGGCTTTCTGGCAAATAAGAGCAAATCATTAAAGACTGAAGTTAGAAAATAATGACAGCCATTTGAGTTTTAGACGTCATACCCTTCAGAAAATTCATTCAAATGCAAAACCTATTATTCTATCACCTTTCTAAGTTTGTAAAACAATATTTCAAAACTCTCCCTCTTTGAAACACTTTTTATGGACTTCTTACTCTAAGAGGGTGAGAAGTTGTTTGCTTTTTTGGCTTTTCCCAGTTAGGGGTCGCCACAGCAGAACTCCAGTCTGCTAATGATTGACAGTAGATTTTTATGGTACCAAGTTGCCAGCCCGACGCCCAACTTTCAACAAAGGCATGCCCATTCATGCATGTCTTTCAAATGCCACTCAATCACGGGGAGGACATGCAGACTCCACACAGGAGGCACTCCAGCCGAGTATCAAACAGGAGAACCTCTTACTATGAGGCAACAACACTACCACTGCACCACTGTGGCTTTTTTAAGAAAATGAGAAGTATGGTTTGAAATATCAGGTGATAATAGATTCCAACTCTGCAGACTCTGCAGACAGCCAGGAGAATTTAGATCTATTAGCTCTGAACAAATTCACAAAAATGCAGTCTGTACTGGAATTACAACACAGAAAATACACCTCAGGCAATGACTAACAGCTAGAATGTGGGCTGGCTCAACAACCCCCCCCCCCACACACACCTGAAAGTAGCTTCTGAGCTTCCCCGAGAAAAAAACACAGTGCAGACAACAAAGGGCAGAAACAATACAGAAAATATAAAGCAATTTTATAAAAATAGCACAGTGCAAACTGAGTTGTAAAAAGTGTACACATCAGTCTAGAATATCAGATGGGAATAGATTCCAACTCTGCACACAGCCAGGAGAAGTTACATCTATCAGCTCTGCAAAAATTCATAGAAAAGCAGTCTATCCTGGAATTACAACACAAAAAATACACCTCCTCTGGCAATGACTAACAGCTAGGATGTGTGCTTGCCGAACAACCCCCCCCCCCCCCCCACCTGAAACTAGCTTCTGAGCTATGCTTAGAAAAAAACAGTGCAGACAACAAAGGACATAAACAATACTGCAAAAATATATAAATAATAAAGCAAATATATAAATATAGCACAGTGCAAACTGAATTGCAAAAAGTGTACTTATCAGTTCGTAACATACCTCTAAACTGTACAGATTTTCAAAGAATGTCCAGATTTTTGCCTTATATTTTTGGTTCATTTTTAATAGAATTGTGGCTTTCTGGTAAAATCAAGGCAAATTATTAAAGACTGAAGTTTGAAACTAATGACAGACATTTGGGTTTTAGACTTCATACTCTTCAGAAAATCCATGCTAATGCAAAGCCTATTATTCTATCACTTTTCTAAGTTTGTAAAAGCAATATTTCAAAATTGTGCCTATTTGTACCACTTTTTATGTATTTGTGCAGGTTTCTTAATCTAAGAAGTTGAGAGGTATGGTTTGGAATATCAGATGGGAAACGATTCCAGCTCTGCACACAGCCAGGAGAATTTAGATAGATCAGTTCTACACAAATTCACAGAAATGCAGTCTGTACTCGAATTACTACACAGAAAATACAACTCAGGCAATGACTAACAGCTAGGATGTTGGCTGGCTCAACAACCCCAACTTGAAACTATCTACTGAGCTACCCTGAGAAAAAACACAGTGCAGATAACAAAGGACAGAAACAATACAGCAAATATATAAGTAATCATGCGACTATATAAATATATCACAGTGCAAACTGAGTTACAAATGAGTTACAAAAAGTGTAATCAGTTTGGAATATCAAATGATAATATATTCCAACTCTGCACACAGCCAGGAGAATTTAGATCTATAAGCGCTGCACAAATTCACAGAAATGCAGTCTGCACTGGAATTACAAAACAAAACATACGCCTCAGCCAATGACTAACAGTTTGGATGTTGGCTGGTTGAACAACCCCCCACCTGAAACAAGCTTCTGAGTTAAACTTAGAAAAAACACTGTTCAGACAACAAAGGACAGAAACAATACAGCAAATATATAAATAATAAAGCAAATATATAAATACAGTATAGTGCAAATTGAGTTGCAAAAAAGTGTATTTATCAATTTGGAATATCAGATGGGGATAGAATCCAACTCTGCACACAGCCAGGATAACTTAGATCTATTACTTCTGCACAAATTCACAGAAATGCAGTCTGTACTGGAATTATAACACAGAAAATACACCTCAGGCCATGACTAAAACTAAAACGTGGGCTGGTTCAACAAACCCCCACCTGAAACTAGCTTCTGAGCTATGCTTAGGAAAAACACAGCACAGACAAATAAGGGAAGAAACAATACAGCAAATATATAAATAATAAAGCAAATATATAAATACAGCACAGTGCAAATTGAGTTGCAAAATGTGTACTTACCAATTTGGAATATCAACTGGGAATAGATTCCAGCTCTGCACACAGCCAATAGAATTTAGATATATCAACTCTGCACAAATTCACAGAAATGCAGTCCATACTGGAATTGCAGAACAGAAAATACACCTCAGGTAATGACTAACAACTAGCATGTGGGCTGGCTCAACAACTCCCCACCTGAAACTAGCTTCTGAGCTACCCCCTCAGAAAAAGCACAGTGCAGACAAAAAAGGACAGAAACAATACAGCAAATATATAAATAATAAGGCAAATATATAAATCCCTCACAGTTCAAACTGTGTTACAAAATGTGAACTTAACAATTCGGAATATCAGATGGGAATAGATTCCAACTCTGCACACACCCAGGAGAATTTAGATCTAATAGCTCTGCACACATTCACAGTAATGCAGTCTGTACTGGAATTACAACACAGAAAATACACATCAGGTAAGGACTAACAGCAAGGATGTGGGCTGGCTCAGCAACCCCCCCAACTGAAACTATCTTCTGAGCTACATTTAGAAAAAACACAGTCCAGACAACAAAAGACAGAAACAATACAGCAAATATATAAATAACAAAGCAAATATATAAATACAGTACAGTGCAAATTGAGTTGCAAAAAGTGTACTTATCAGGTTGGAATATGAAATGAGAATAGATTCCAACTGCACACAGCCAGGGGAACTTAGATGTAGCAGTTCTGCACCAGTTCAGAGAAATGCAGTCTGTACCACAATAACAATACAGACACTACACCTCAAGCAGTGACTAAGAGCTAGGATGTGGGATGGCTAAACAATCCCCACCTGAAACTACCTTCTGTGCTACACTGAGTAAAAATGCAGTGCAGACAACAAAGGACAGAAACAATATAGAACATATATAAATAATAAATCAAATATATGAATACATCACATTGCAAACTGAATTGCAAAAAGTGTACTTATCAGTTTGGAATAACACAATGGAATAAATTCCAACTCTGTACACAATCAGGAGAATTCAGATCTATCAGTTCAGCACAAATTCACAGAAATGCAGTCTGTACTGGAATTACAACACATAAAATACACCAAAGGCAATGACTAACTGCTAGGACGTGGGCTGCCTCAACAAACCCCTGCCCCACCTGAAACTAGCCTCTGAACAACACTGAAATAAAACACAGTGCAGACAACAAAGGACAGAAACAACTCAGCAAATATATAAATAAGACAGCAAATATATTGGTACAGCACAGTACAAACAGAGTTGTAAAATGTGTACTTATCAGTTTGGAATATCAGATAGGAATAGATTCCAACTCTTCACACAGCCAGGAGAATTTAGATCTATCAGTTCTGCACAAAATCACCAAAATGCAGACTGTACTGGAATTATGACCCAAAAAATATGTCTCTGTCAATGACTATCAGCTAGGAGGTGAGCTCGCTCAAAAACCCTCTACCTGAAACTAGCTGCTGAGCTACCCTGAGAAAAACAGTGCAGACAACAAAAGACAGAAACAATACTGCATATATATAATATATATATATATATATATATATATATATATATATATATATATATATATATATATATATATATATATATATAAATAATATGGCAAACACATAAATATAACACAGGGCAAATTGAGTTGCAAAAACTGTACTTATCAGTTTGGAATATCAGACAGGAATAGAGTCCAACTCTGCACACAGCCAGGAGAATTTACATTTATCAGCTGTGCACAAATTCACAAAAAAGCAGTCTGTGCTGGAATCATAGCACAGAAAATACTCCTCAAGCATTGACTAACAGCTAGGATGTAAGCTGGTTCAACAACCCACCAACTTAATCTAGCTTCTGAGCTTCACTCAGAAAAATGACAGTACAGACAACAAAGGAAACAATACAGCAAATATATAAATAATAAAGCAAACATATTAATACAGCAGATTGCATTGCCAAAGTGTACATATCAGTCTCGAATATCATATGGGAATAGACTCCAACTCTGCACACAGCCAGGAGAATTTAGATCTATCAGTTCTGCACAGATTCACAGAAATGCAGTCTGTACTGGAATTGTAACACAGAAAATACACCTCAGGCAATGACCAACAGCTAGGATGTGGGCTGGCTCAACAACTCCCCACCTGAAACTAGCTTCTGAGCTACCCTGAGAAAAAACAAAGTGCAGACAACAAAGGACAGAAACAATAAATCAATTATATAATTACAACACAGTGCAAATTGAGTTGCAGAAAGTGTACATATCAGTTTGGGGTATCAGATGGGAATAGAATCCAACTCTGCACACAACCAAGAGAAATTAGATCTAGCAGCTCTGCACAAATTCCACAAATGCAGTCTGTACTGGAATTACAAAATGGAAAATACACCTCAGACAATGACTAACAGCTATGATGAGGGCTGGTTCAACAACCCCCCCCCCCCCACCTGAAACAAGGTTCTGAGATACGCTTAGAGAAAACACAGTGCAGACAAATAAGGGCAGAAACAATACATTAAATATATAAACTATAAAGCAAAATATATAAATACAGTGCAGTGCAAATTGATTTGCAAAAAGTGTACTTATCAGTTCAGAGTATCAGATGGGAATGGATTCCAAGTCTGCACACAGCTAGGAGAATTTAGATCTATCAGTTCTGCAAAAATTCCCAGAAATGCAGTCTGGACTGGAATTACAACACAGAAAATAAAGCTCAGGCAATGACGAAGAGCTAGGATGTGGTCGGGTTCAACAACCCACCCCCCTCCTGAAAGTAGCCTCTGAGATACCCTGCAGACAACAACGGACAGAAACAATGCAAAAAATATATAACTAAGAAAGCAAATATATAAGTACAGCACAGGGCAAACTGAGCTGCAAAAAGTGTACTCATCAGTTTGGAATATCAGATGGGAATAGTTTCCAACTCTGCACAGAGCCAGCACAATTTAGATCTATCAGCTATGCACAAATTCACAGAAATGTAGTCTGTACTGGAATTACAGCACAGAAAATACACCTCGGACAATGACTAAGAGCTAGGATGTGGGCTGGCTCAACAACTCCCCCAGCTGAATCTAGCTCCTGAGGTACCCAGAGAAAAAACACGGTGCAGACAACAAAGGACAGGAAAAATACAGCAATTATATAAATAATAAAGCAAATATATAAACACAGCACAGGGCAAACTGAGCTGCAAAAAGTGTACTTATCAGTTTGGAATATCAGATGGGAATAGATTCCAACTCTGCACACTGCCAGGAGAATTTAGATCTATCAACACTGCACAAATTCACAGAAATGCAGTCCATACTGGAATAACAACACAGAAAATATATGTCAGGCAATGACTAACAGCTATGATGTGGGCTGACTCAAACCCCCCCCCCCCCAGCTGAAATTAGCTTCTGAGCTACCCTGAGAAAAAACAGTGCAGAAATCAAAGGACAGAAACAACACATCAAATATATAAATACTAAAGTAACTATATCAATACAGCACAGGGAAAACTGAGTTGCAAAAAGTGTACTTATCAGTTTGGAAAATAAGATGGGAATAGATTCCAACTCTGAACACAGCATGGAGAATGTAGATCTATCAGCTGTGAGCAAATTCACAGAAATGCAGTCGGTACTGGAATTACAATACAGAAAATACATCTCAGGCAATGACTAACAGCTAGGATGTGGGCTGTCTCAACAACTCCCCACCTGAAGCTACCTTCTGAGTTACCCTGGGAAAAAAAACAAAGTGCAGACAACAAAGGACAGAAGCAATACAGCAAATATATAAATAATAAAGCAAATATATAAATACAGCACAGTGCAGACCGAGTTGCAAAAAGTGTACTTATCAGTTTAGAATATCAGATGGGAATAGATTCCAACTCTGCACACAGCCAGTAGAAATTAGATCTAGCAGCTCTGCAGAAATTCGCACAAATGCAATTGATACTTGAATTACAAAACAGAAAATACACCTCAGGCAATAACTAATAGCTAGCATGTGGGCTGGCTCAACATCCCCCTATATATATATATATATATATATATATATATATATATATATATATAATTGAGTTGCAAAAAGTGTACTTATCAGTTCGCAATATCAGATAGGAATAGATTCCAACTCCGCACACATCCAGGAGATTTTAGAACTATAATTTCTGCAAAAATTCACAGAAATGCAGTCTGGAAAGGAATTACAACACAGAAAATACACCTCAGGCAATGACTAACAGCTAGGATGTGGGCTGGCTCAACAACTCTCCACCTGAAACTAGCTTCTGAGCTACCCTGAATAAAAATATATATTAGTGAGACAGCAAAGGACAAAAACAATACAGCAAATATATATAAATAATAAAGCAAATTTATAAATACAGCACAGTGAAAATTGAATTGCAAAAAGTGTACATATCAGTTTGGAATATCAAATTGGAAAAGATTCCAACTCTGCACACAGCCAGGAGAAATTAGATCTAGCAGCTCTGCACAAATTCACACAAAATCAATCTATCCTTGAATTACAAAACAGAAAATACATCTCAGGCAATAACTAACAGCTAGCATGTGGGCTAGCTCAACATCCCCCCACCTGAAACTAGCTTCAGAGCTACCCTAACAGAAAGCACAGTGCAGTGAAATAAGAGCAGAAGCAATACAGCAAATATAAAAATAAAGCAAAAAAAAAAAAAAAATATATATATATATATATATACATATACATATATATATATATATATATATTGAGTTGCAAAAAGTGTACTTATCAGTTCACAATATCAGATAGGAATAGATTCCAACTCTGCATACATCCAGGATAATTTAGATCTATCATTTCTGCAAAAATTCACAGAAATGCAGTCTGGACAGGAATTACAACACAGAAAATACACCTCAGGCAATGACTAACAGCTAGAATGTGAGCTGGTTCAACATCCCCCACTTGAAACCAGCTTTTGAGCTAACCTGAGAAAAAAACAGCGCAGACAACAAAGGACAGAAAAAATACAGCAAAGTTATAAATAATAAAGACAGATATATAAATACAGCACAGTGCAAGCTGAGTTGCAAAAAGTGTACTTATCAGTTTGGATTATCAGATGGGAATAGATTCCAACTCTGCCCACTGCCAGGAGAATTTAGATCTATCAACTCGGAATAAATTCACAGAAATACACTCCGTACTGGAATTGCAACACAAAAAGTATATCTCCGGCAATGACTAACAGCTAGGATATGGGTTGGCTCAAAAAAAAATCCCACCTGAAACTAGCCTCTGAGCTACCCTGGGAAAAACCAGTGCAGACAACAAAGGACAGAAACAATACAGCAAAGTTATAAATAATAAAGACAAATATATAAATACAGCACAGTGCAAAGTGAGTTGCAGAACGTGTACTTATCTATTTGGAATATCAGATGGGAATAGATTCCAACTCTGCACACAGCCTGAAGAGTTTAGATCTGTCACCTCTGCACAAATTCACAGAAATGCAGTCTATATTGGAACTGCAACACAGAAAATATACCTCAGGCAATGACTAACAGCTAGCCTGCCGTCTGTCTCAACAATCCCCCACCAGGAACTAGCTTCTTATCTACCCTGAGAAAAAAACACAGTGCAGACAACAAATTCACAGAAATGCCATGCCATGGTGTACTGTGATAGGTGAGGAATCAACCTGTACCAGTAGAGCTGTCACCACTGGTGTAATCCAGAGATTAGTGTTTGTGCCTTGACTGTTTGGAATCTATTTCTTGACAGTTCAGACTAAAGAATACCGCCTTTGGCTTACCATGTTTGCTTATTCTTGTATACTGCGTACAATCACTGATGGTAATATGCTACAGGAGGAGCTAACACAGACATATGGTTGGTGACAAAGCCACACAGTTTGCAAATAAATGGAAAATGTGTCTTTATTTTGGCCTTCTGCAAAGTGGAATTCCTTGCTAATTACAGCATCAACAACAGTACCTCTATGCATAAGCCTAGTGATGCAAGCACTGGGAACACATGTACATAGGGCTCTGAACTTTAACCACCAATTGTCCACAATGGTATTGAAAGCCTATGTTGTGCACATCATAAGTCATGCCATTGTATTCAGATCTCAGGATTACATTACAGCACTGTACTCAAACCTCATCAGAACACTAATATAGAGTATAATGCTCTTCTCAGTTGGAGAGACCACAGAGGTTACTCACCAAGAAAACACAGTGCATACGAACCATGACATGATGTATGTGGGTAGAATGAAATCCATATCACTGTAATCTGTATTATATAGAATGAGGTGAATTCTGCCTGGCCTCCAGGACAGTCTCTGACATATGAGCGCATGCACGCGCACACACACACACACACACACACACACACACACACACACACACACACACACACACACACACACACACACACACACACAGTTTACTGCAGTGGGAACAGAACAACCTACCTAAGTACACAGACTACAGAACTCAGTACTTTAAGCAAGTGCCATGGCACAAGTCTGACTTTTACAAAACTGTAGGTGAACCTATAGTGGATGACCTCTGCAGAGCATGTTGGAGAGAAGACGTTGGGAGGCCTGCATAAAATGGATGTGTAGGCATGTGCAACTATCAAAATTCTATCAATTCATGAGATTGGAGTGGCAACTGTAGGATATACACGTCTGTTCTTCTGCCTAGACACACACACACACACACACACACACACACACACACACACACACACACACACAGTTCATAGGTTCATAGGTTCATAGGTTGGTACTGGGCTATCTGCCCGAAGGCGTATATTAGCCCAGCCACGTTGTGCAGTATTCACTGCCCCTTTAGTAGTTCCCTAGAGGCTTGTATTATCAGCTAGTACCCTTGGCCCCTATCTAGTAGTGCTGTTGGTGTGATCCCCGGTGTGAACTTTCTGTAACCCATCCACTCATCAAGGTTCCTCTTAAAGAGTGATAGTGAGGGGCTCTGTCTTATGTAGATCGGGACCCTGTTCCATAGTAAGGGAAGTCTCTGCAAAGGTAATCTATCCCTCCAGCATGTTCTATTCATTGTTGTGTTGAGGTTTATATCCCTAGAGCGTGTAGCTCGAGTAGAATTGGTTTTGTTAAGATGGAGCATGTTCAACAATTCTGGGTTGCACATGGCTCTGTACATTAGACAGAGATCGCATCTGAAAAAGCGGTATGCAACAGAGAACAGTCTTAGCTTTTTCAATCGTGCTGCATAGGGCAACTGTTTGAGGCCAGTAATCCTCTTGGTTAGGTATCTTTGTGGTCTCTCCAGCTGCTGGAGATGTCTAGCCAGGTACATTCCAATTGGTGCATTGTACTCAATAATGGGTCTGATGAGGGAAGAGTAGAGGGGCACCATTATATCCTTAGATCTTGATGCAAACCCTTTTTTGATCAGATGGGTCACATAGAAGGAATTCTAACCACTTTGGAAACATGGTTATCAAAGGAAAGCTGACTATCTACTTGGGTCCCTAGATCCCTTATTTCTTCTTCAGATTTCAGGGGATTACCTCCTAAAGTTGTAGTTTGCGGTTACTTTGTTTTTTCCAAAGGGGATTACTACGCATTTTTTTGCATTTAGCTTGAGACCATGGCTTTGACACCATGCATCAGTCTCATTTAGGCCCTTCTGGAGGATCTCCATGTCGGCGGAGACTCTATTATAGCACCCAGTTTGCAGTCGTCTGCAAACTTAGTCAGCCACAGCCCTTCCGTGCTTGCCTGTACTTCTGAGAAGTATATGCCAAACAGGAGGGGCCGCAGGACAGAGCCCTGAGGCACACCACTCGTTACTGGTCTGGATTCGGACAGATCCCGCTACTCTTACTTTATGGGACCTGTCTGAGAGCCAGTTTGTGATCCATCTTGTGACGTAAGGGTTTATGCCCAGGCTGGTGAGCTTATCAGAATGGGGAATGGTGTCAAATGCTTTAGCAAGGTCAAGGTAAGCAGTGTGTACCTCCTTTCCCTTATCTATAGCCTGAGTAACTGTCTCAAAGAAATCCACCAGGTTCAGGAGGCATGATCTGCCCATGACGAAGCCGAACTGTGTGGGGTCCAGCGACTGGAGGTTCCCAATCTCTCCATTTATGAGTTCCATAGGTTCATAGGTTCATAGATTAGTACTAGGCTAACTGCCCTTGCAAGCCATTTTAAGCTTAGCCAATTATCTCTTGCGAGACTCAAACCCTGCACCTTGTGTTTGTAAGGCAAACACCTTAACCATTAGGCCACCTAATGATTCGCTCCATAGCCTTACAGATCAGACTGGTCATGCTTATTGGTCGGTAGTTCCCAGGGTCAGTTGTGGCCCCACTCTTGTGTAGCAGGACCACCATTGCTGTGCGCCATTCTATGGGCACATATCCTGTGGAGAGGCTGAGACTGAACAGGGTATTAAGATGCTGGGTTAATTCCTTTTGAAGCTCGCATATGACACAGCCTGGGACACCATCTGGTCCCATGGAGGCAGTGTTTTTAGCTTTAGATAGAGCCTTGTTAACCAACGTATCAGTAATAATTGGACTTACACAATCCCCTAGAATGGTAATAGACCCTGTAGGTGGTGGTGGGGGGGGGGATTTGCACTGAACCTGTCAGCCAAGATGTTGGCAATGTCAGAAGGGTCAGTGTATTTTGTTCCATTTTGTACTAGCTCAGAACAGACCTGAGCATTGCCATTTAGGTTTTTTACGTAGCCATAGAAGGCCTTATGGTTATCCTTGGCATACTTGGCAACTTTCTTTTCAAAATTAGCTTTAGTTGACTTGATGAGGGCCCTCAATTTCTTATTAATGCTGATCAGGGATGATTTTCTACTTGAGATTTGGCCTTTTTTTTGTATAAGTCTCCTCCTTTTATTGTAAAGTTTGCTTATGGCTGGGGTCCACCAGACTGGTTTCTTCTTCCTTGAGGAAGGAGTCTTAGTTTTATTTGGGATAGCATGGTCCATGCAATCCTGAAGATGCATATAGAGTGCCTTGGTGTAGGATTCCACATCCTGGATATCATTATCCTTCTGCAAGGGAATAGTGAAGCTTTCCACTTCGGATGCAAGTAGTTTGAAGTTTGCTTTGGAAAAGGTTTTGGACTATGGTTTCTTTGATTGGGGGAGGTGGAGGAGTGAGGATGTCCAGGTTTATCAGTTTGTGGTCAGATCTGACCAAGGAGGGGGTGATATAGTGGGTTATAGACACATATCCAATTAATATTTGTTTTTGGTTTTTCCATATTGAGAATATGTCCTGATTTCTATTTTGATTCATTACCATATGGTTATGATTTTAATAAGTAAAATGGAGATAGTACTATAAGATGTATTTATTCACATGTTTATTATATTTAATTGTGTTATCAACATAATGTAGAGTTTTAAATGTTTTTTTTTAGCTATTGCCTTTTTAAATGAGTAATGAGTACTTAATTGGGTTAATTAACCAATTATGTTTTTTTGTATAAATGGGTAGGAATGGAATATGAGTTTATTCTGAAGAAGTTTGCCATTAGTAGCAGACGAAAAGTGCTTTAAAATAAAACTCATTTTTGGATTATTCTCTTGCTGCACTGAATTTATCATTTCGATTGCTGTCTGGTACGATCTAAGCACTGTATTTGGTGTTCTAGCAGTTTGTGAAGTACTCCGAGGCTTGCTTAATTTGTTTTTTCACAGTTGGTGTTTTACAATTTCTTTGGTAAGGAGGGGGTGATAACTGGTGTGGTACAATGGGCGCCCATATTTGTGATGATTAAATCCAATATGTTGTCCCCTCTAGTGGGGGAACATACTAGTTGTTCAAGGGCATTTAAATATATAAATTCTATGAATCGCTGAGCATAGGAGTTGGAACATTGGTAGTTCGCCTAGTCTATACCAGGGTAGTTGAAATCACCCAAGATTATGGTGTTGGGTAGGACCTTTATATTTTCCAATGTCTCAAGGAATGCAGAGTGAGCATCTTGGGACATGGTGGGCGATCTATAACCGGCTACGACTTGAAATGTGGTTTTGCCTGCTGATAGTTGCACATGGGAGATCTCTGGGGCATCATGCTGCGCTACTAACCTGGAGATATGGGTATCCTTGATGAATATGGATACACCTCCGCTCTTTGTACTGCGATCCGGTAACTGAGGCCGGAAGGTATGATATGAATTGTAACCTGGCAGTGCTGGGGTGCTCTCTTGAGCCTTGAACCAGGTTTCCGTCACTGCACAAACATCGATTTTCTCCATGTTTAGGAGAGCCTTGATTGTGTGCATTTGGAGGTTGAGACTTCTGGCCTTGAGTAGCATTACCCTTAGTTTTTGGTTACCTGTGCTGGTTACAGTGGTTGGTTTGTCCTTTGAGCCTTGCCTAAAAAAGGCACTATGGGGATGGCAAGAGCTTTGGCCAGTATTCGAAAACCTAGGGGTGACAGGTGCAGCCCATCTCTGGCAAAACAGCGAGGCTTGTCTATCATGTCATCCCAGGCAGACATGACACTGGATCCCCTTAGAATGACACCAGAAGCTTAGCCAATTGTTGAAATTTATCATTTTGTCTTTGTATTGTGGTATCATTCTAGCAGAAGGTAGTATGCTACTCAAGATCAGGGTCATACCAGCTTGGGCTACATGATCAGAGAGCTCCTCAATGTCTCTTTTCATGTAGTCCGGGGAGGTACGTCTTAGATCATTCACACCAACATGTACAATGACAGCGTCATACTTGTACTTGTTCTGGAGTGACCTAAGTGCCTGTGTTATGTCGCGGATCTGAGCAACTGACAGGAGGTTGACAGTAACCTTCTCCTTGTTCATCCTGGTGAGTGGAACATCCGTGTGCCTTACTGTAGAGTCTCCTATTACTAGCATGTTAGGTATGGTGTTTTGCCTTAAGGGCTGTTGTGAGGCACACTGCTGAGGTGAATTATGTGTTTTCTGGCTTGTGTTTGGGGGTGCAGGTTGCTTGCTTGTCTGCTTTTGGAGGGCACTGTTTCTTTTTCAGATTAGAACCTAGTGCCTCCGAATATGTTTTTGTGTATTTATGCATATGTTTTGCCGGTGCTTGTTTTGTAGATTCATGTGTGACAGGTGGTGTGATACAAGTGTGTCCCTTATCCTCTTGACTGTCTGTTACAGCCATGGGTTGAGAGCTTAGCCTCCAGTCTGGCTGTGTATTTGCATCTCTCACAAGTGTTTGTGTCTAGAGGTAAGAGGAGAGGGTTGTCTATATACATGAGACAGTTGTGACACTGCCTCAGGATGCCCAATTCCACCAGATGAACTGGAGAGTACACCTGAAGCTGACCTCTGGACATGCTTTGAAGAGTAAATTGACGTTAGTCCTGCAGACTTAATTCTTTCACTTTCCTGGTGTTCCCAGGCTGACAGATACTACATTATTTTGTTATCTTGCAGCTGCAGGAAACTACATCAATAAAAGACATTCCATATGTAAACTCTAGTACATTATTCCTCAGGTTAAAACAATAGGCAGGATGCCTTCATCTAGTCCGGCCAGAGCCAAATTGTAAACAAAGACAGTCATAAAATAATTTGAACTTCAAAGGACAAACAAGAAATGCTGGTCTTAGCTTTCTTTACAGAGGGCAATGTTGTTACATTGTTTTTAAGTTCACATTTCACAGCATATTCTTTCAAGAAAACAAGTCTGTAGTTCAATATTCATATTTACAAATGATAGAACTATGTATAAAATCCTATCTGGCTAGGCTGGCAGCCTTCACAGCCAGTGCCCCAAGTAAAAACAAGCTGCCATGGTGGACATCCAGCAAACTTTATAATACAAAAAGTTGCTGTCCCAAGAAAACAAAGGCAAGGCCCTAACAATGGAAAAGTACCCCCCTCAGTCTCAACAGGCAAACAACTTGTCAAATCCTCCAAGGGCTCCTTTGAGAGAAACTTGGCAAATACAGCCAAGAATAACCATAAGGCCTTTTTCAGCTTATTTAACCTAAAGGGTAAGACCCAAGCATGTGCAGAACTAGTGGCCAACAGTATCTCACACACTGACCCCACAGAGATAGCAAACTTATAGGTCTGGTGAAAATTTCACTCCCTTATCCCCCAACTTGCAACCTCTCCCCAACCCTACATATCTGAAGAGCAAGTCCTCAGTCCTGTCCAAGGCAAACAACACAGCTATGAGACCAGGCACCATCCCAGGATGCCTTCTAAACAGGCTAAAATGAAGGAGCATCACCACTAAGTACCCTTTTCAATCACAGCATAACAACAGGCTTGGTTCCTGTGGAATGGAGAATAGCAGTTATTCTCCATAATGGTGGCCTAGCAAAATACTCAGAGAATTAGAAACACAAGCCTGAGCAGCCTCATCTGTAAGGTCATGGGATACATCATTATGGACCTTATAAAAGTGACCCCTCCCAAACCTTGGATCCTACCCAGTTCAGCTTCTTGAAGGGCAGACCTGCCTGTTAAATCTGATTGATTTCTTTGAAAATGTGACCAAAGCACGGACTTGGGCGAATCTGTGCAAACAGCATATCTCGATCTGGCAAAGGCTTTCAACACAATCCCACATTCAGGTATCACCAATAAACTTGGCAAACTGAATACAAATTCCTTCACTGTAAGATGGGTTACCAACTGGCTCATAAACCAGACACCATCAAAGGTGGGTGACTCCATATCAACCAGCAGACCTACCAGTGGGGTGCCAAAGGGGTCAGTGCTAGGCCTCCTACTGTTTTGTATACACTTCAAAAGGTTCAGGTCAAAACTAAGGGGATTGTGGCTGACCAAGTTTGCAGACAACTGCAAACTAGGTGCAATCACCAAATCTTCAAATGTCAGTATACTCCAGGAGGGTCTCACACAGACCAACAACTGGAATTAGTCATGGTCTCAAACTGAATGCAAAGAAATGCATCATTCCCTTCGGCACAAACAATATCCCCTCACAGTATCAAAATACCCCAAGTACCCATGAAATGGTAAGGGACCTAGTATCAAAAGTTAACTGCAACCTTAACTTCAACCAAATTAGTAAAGGCATTGCCTCAAGAGCAAAAGTTACAACCCCCCTACACTCAGCACTCAGACCCATAACACCCAGTTTGGCAAGTACTGTACTAAACACCTGCAGCAATGAGACACCTCAAAGGTTTCTAACAAAGATTAAGGGGCTCCAGCATGTGCCTTAAACAGACAAAATGAAGTCCCCATCACTATACTGTGCATCGTATAGACTTCTTAGGGGAGACTTATGCCTGCCCCACAGAGCAACCCATAACCCAAACCTAATTAAACCTGCTGCATACCTGTAAATCAAACAGGAGTAGGGCTAACCACTCCAAGGACCTAAATATGGCCTGCATCTTAAATAGGACATGCTGGAGGGCCAGATTCATCTCCCAATGATTGCAGAGTCTTTGGAACAGGCTACTAATTCATGTGAAGCAGAGCAATTCTGTTACTGTTGAAGAGGAACCTGGACGAGTGGATGAGGCACCATAAATTCTTAACAGGGATAAAGCCCACAACCCTTCTGAACAATGGCAGTCACCAATAAATGCAATCTTGAATATTGACTAGCATTTCTATGGCATTATATTGGGATGAAACAGCTAGGTTTAAAATGGCCTCCGGGTCGACAGCCTAGTAAAATCTCCTATGAACCAAAATATTGTAAGCAACTAGAGGGGGAAATGTTATACTGAGAAAAGGCTAAGACGATATTTGGACTACAGGCTGCCTTCCTCATCAGGGATTAACAGAATATATACAAAGAGAAAGGATTTTGGGAATCCTAAGTGAAAGCCCTACTTTTAAGTTTTTAGTTGACGCTAGAACAGAAGCTGCTGTTAAAGGGACAATACTGCATAAGAAACAGAGGTTTGAAAAGATTAGGGAGAGGAACTGGATAAGCAATTCACAAGGAAACAATGGGAGGATATATGTAAGGTTCCCAAACATGCAACAAAAAGTCTAGAATATTAGGATTTTTCCTTTGAAGTGTTTGCACAGGTATTTTATACCACATGCAGAATCCAAAAAAAAATGTCCTCAAGCAAATGGAGTAAGGAAGAGGTAACATGTTTTGGTACTAATCAGTTAGCAGATTTTAAAAATTCCCTACAGAACACAATACTAGATAAGCAAATGGGTACAACTAAGAAATTTTTTGAGCTGGGATACAGGATCTGAACTGCCTTCTCAAGTTTAATTATGGTGGCTACCAAATAAAGCTATTACTAGAAGATGGAAATCATAGTCTAAACCAACTGTATTTCGAGTAGTGAGTATTTAAAAGAAAAAAGAACTGGAATTGTGATCTTTAGAAAAGTGTAGGAGCAAATTACATGGAAAAGTAAAACACTTTGGCAATGATACATGCAAAATAACTGATGGGTGAGGTTTAGGGGAAGACAGGAATTGAGCAATTTATGTAATGTTGGATTGATAATTGTATAAAAGAATGTATGTGATGTACATTTGTAAATGAACATGTTAACATGGTGCATTCCATGCAACCTATATCTGACAAGGTAGATAAGATTTTTTTAAAAAAAAAAATGACTTCTCACTAGGTGCCTGTGATACTGTAGTACTTCAGAAGAGTCACAATTTTAAATGCATAATTACCTTAGCAGAGAAGTGATAATTTACAGAAATTGATCATCTGTGATATTACATTCTTAAGTCCATGAAATATTTCTGCTTAACACAAGACTAATGGGCAAATGCTACTTTATAACTATACAAATATACATTCTGTGTTTAGACATAAAAAGCTTTAAGTACTTCACCTGTTAATTCAAAGACCAGCTACTATAAGACTTGAAAAAAGTACTGGTTGAAGAGTAGTCTGCATAAAAATCACACAAACTGAAATGCCTGAGCTAGAAAAAATCCAGAAAAGTCCTTTTATCCAACACTGCATCCAGTTATAAAATTATACTTTTTTTTTGGGGGGGGGGGGGCTATGAAAATTTGTTTGGCTGTCTGCATTTTGCAGACCTCATTTTCTCAACTCATGATTCAATTTGCCTATGTCAAATGTATTAGCATTTTAACAAAATGCGCAATGAACCTTAAATCTACCACATTGCTGTTCAACAGTCAACTTTTCTACCAAAAAATTAACTCCGGAAGGGGCCACATGTGTAGAAGGTCTAATATGCAAAACTCTTTAGAAACTTTTTTTTTTTTTTAAATAAAACATCCATGGGCAGACAGGCTGAAATGGCTGCAAGTCGCTCCTCGACAGGTGAGATTTAAGACAGGCCAGATGAAAATAAAAAGTTGTCTCTTACCATAACGTTCCATCTGTGTTGTTTATCTTTCATCATGGATGGGTTCAATTCAGAGCCCTCAGAACAGAGTCTGCCTATTACCAATCTCGCACCAGCCAAAAAAACTTGAGCCAAGTCTCTACCCAGAATGCCCTTCTCCATTACCTCAGATCGAGTTTGCTAAGAAAAGTAAAGCAGAGACCACTTCTACACAAGTACCCAAGTGCACCACTTAGACCCAAAGCATCCCCCAGGAGCCTTTGGGGGTGGATAGTGATGAATGAAAGATGAACACAGATGGAATGTTATGGTAAGCAAGTTCTTTATCTAGTGGTGTTAATCTTTCCATTCATCATTGATGGGACAGAATCCCAAGCTACCTTGAGGTCCACAGGCAGCCCTTATGTAAGAACATTCCTGAGTACCATTGAGCTGAAGGCAGCTCTCCCCCTGGAGACCAGGTCCAATTTGTAATGATTGATAAAGGTATGAGGCTTAGCCCAAGTAGCTGCTGTGCAGAAGTCATCCATGGATGCCCTGGAATGGAATGCTATAGAAGTTGCCACATATCTAGTGGAGTGGACTTTAACTTTTGACATGGATTCATTATGGAGGGAATAAATTACACATATGCAGTCCCTTAGCCATTTTGATAATGTAACATTGGAAACAGCCTCTCCCATTTTGGGTCCCAAAAATGAGATAAAAAGTTGTTCAGATTTACGGATAGGTTTGGTCCTGTCTAGGTAAAAATCTCATTTATCTACGTACGTCTAAGGTGTGAAGGCAATACTCTTGGCAAAATTCAGAAACGCTGGTAGATCAATGGACTGGTTAAGAGAAAATTCAGAAACAACTTTGGGAAGAAAGGATGGGTTCGTTCGAAGTGACACTGTCTATATGAAAGACCAGGTAGGGCCTCTTGATACACAATGGCTGGAGCTCAGACTTTTCTGGCAGAGGTAATGGCTACCAGGAACAAAGATTTCCAAGACAAGAACTTTAGGTCACATTTAGCTGCAGGCTCAAAGGGCTTCTGAGTCAAAAACTGGAGGACTAAAGTAAGGTTCCATGGTACTATGGGTTGTCTGAGAGGAGGCCTTAGGTGAGAGGTCCCTTTGAGGAAAGCCTTGCACATGCTTAAAATAAGAGGGGTGCCATCTATACCACTGTGAAAGTTTAGAAATTCCCACTAGATGTACGCAAACTGCAGGGCACAGGCCGTTATCAAAAACTTAGCCAAATATTGAAGCACTGCAGTAACTGGAGCCAAATACAGGTCTAGCATGTTATCCTTGGACCAAATGGAAAACTTTCCATTTATCCTGATATAGTCTTCTGGTGAAAGGCTTGAGAAAGGCCAGAATGTCTTGAACAGGTGAGGAGAGACTAGCCTGCCTGGCAACTAGCGGAAGTGGAGTAATCAAACTGTCAGCTTGAGAGTGGACAGGTTCGGGTGGCTTAATCCTTGGGGGGGTGAGTGATCAGATCTGGTAGAGGGTCCAGAATCCACAGCAAGAATACCAGGCAAGGCCAAACTGCAGTGAGAACAAAACCCTTACCTAAGTGCACAGACTACAGAACTCAATATCTTATGTAAGCACCATGGCACAAGTCTGACTTTTACATGACTCCATGTCAACTTATAGTGGATGATATCAGCAAGCCATGTTGGAGAGAAGATGTTGGGAGGCTTGCATAGGTTCATAGCTTTATAGATGCATATGAGGTTACTAGCATAATGTCCCTAGGGCATTCAGAAGCCTAGTTGTGTTAAAACGCAACTACCCTTATTGAGGCTAGTTAGATGGTGATTGTTAGCAGAATGATTTTATGATAAGGCGTGACTGGCGCTGTCCATGAGAGATATAGGTGCTACACTAGGGGTGAATTTACAATCACCTATCCAGTTTTCAAGAATGCACTTGAATAGAGTCATTGAGTAGCACTGCTTCAAATACATTTTTTAGCCTATTACACAGGAGTGTCAATCACTGGAGATATATCTGTCTCCCCAACATGTTCTGTTTATGTTACAGGACAGGTTGATATCCCTGGAGCAAGTTATTCTTGTCCCATTTGATTTACAGATGTCCAGCATTTCCAGTAGGGTAGGGTCTGAGACTACTCTGTAGGCCAGGCATAGGTCACCTGTCAACAGTCTGCATGATACTGAGTACAGTGACAGGTCTTTAGTCTTTCCATGTATATCATGTTTTTGAGTCCATGGATTCTCCCCATCACAAACCTATGTGTTTTCTCCAGTTGTTGCAGGTGTCCAGTTAGATACAGACAGAAGGGACCATTGTACTCAATTAGTGGTCTGATAAAGGTCGAATACAGCAGAGCTATGAGCCTGGTCTTGGATGTGATGGCCTTATTTAGAAAGGTGAGTAATGTAGAATGTGTGTCTCACCACTATAGACACACAGTCATTATAGTGTAAATTGCTATCAACATGTGTTCCCACATTTTCAACACTATGTTTGAGCTTAGAGGGGTGCTATGTATGGGATACATTATGTCATTGCCAAAGGGGACACAAAGGCATATTTTTTTGTTTTAAGGTTCAGTCTGTGAGTTTGGCATCAATCATTTTTCTGTGTCAGCCCATTCTGTAATTTGTTAACATAGTTGGGGGACTCTATATGACTGCATCCAGTTGACAGTCATCTGCAAATTTGATAAGCCATAGGCCATCTACCTTTGTCTGGACTTCAGATAAATAGTTTCCAAATAGTTGATGGCCCAGCACAGATCCTTGTGGTATTTCACTGGTAAGTGGTCTAGTGGAGTAGGTGCAGTCCCCACTGTCCTTTGACAGTGTGTGTTGTGGCAATGAGTCATTTGGCTATCCATATAGTAATATATGGGTTAATCCTAAGATGGCATATTTTCCTCTATGATACCTGAATGGGGGATAGTGTCAAAGACCTTTAATTACTCAGCATATGTGTTATGCTGAGTTATTAAAGGTATTTGACACTATCCCTCTTTCAGGTATAGTGTCAAAGACCTTTAATAACTCAGCATATGCAAAATGTCCTGTTATCCCTCATCCAAGACTTTGTCGTCAGCTTCAAAGAAGTCCACTAGGTTTAATATGCAAGATCTACCCTTGACAGAACCAAAATGGGTTAGGTCAAGTGTGTTGAAGGTCACCTATGTTCGTGTGGATAAGGCCCATGCTGATTCCTTCCCTAGCCTTGCAGATAAGGCATTTAGGCTTATCGGTCAATAGCTCTAGTTCTGCATGTTAACAGATTGATGTGCATGGCATATCACACAGCATATGATATTAATTTATGCAGAGTAGGTGATATATATGTGAAAAAAGTACTGAGACACCAGAGTGCAGTACTTGTGGGGAAGGCAACACATGACTGTATTGTACATATGTGACATATTGTTAAATAGGTCCTTTTTTAATTTCTCCAAGTCTTTTGGGTTTCTAATACCATGATGGGAATGGACCCCATTCCTAAGTCAAAGTACGAATAAAGTTCATGAAATTAGTATTGTCTCACTCTTTGATGTTAGCCAAAAGTGCTCTTTGCAGCACCCGCAATGTGCCCAGTAATGACTCCTTCTGTAATTTGTACAGTGTTACATGAATTGGAAACATATCTAAATACAACTGTAAATTCTTTTTTATAAGACCAGTTGCTCCTACTACTATTGGAACTGTCTGGGTGTTTTTCTTCCATGTGGCTCTTGTTTCTGCCTGCAAATTGAGGTATTTTATGAGTCTGTGTCTCTCTGTACACAAGACACTATAGTCACTAGGTGTGCCGATTTCAATGATCAATGCTGCTTTTGTCTTCTTTTCTTGGACCACTATATCCAGTTTTCTAGCATCTATCTTTTGGACTGTTGGTATTGGGTGACTCCATGTGATGTCAACTTCATAATTTTCTATGATTTTCTGTGGTTCATGTTTCCAGTGTTTTTCAGCCACTTTGATACCATAATGTTTGCACAATCACCAGTGTAACAATCTCGCCACATTATTATGCCTTTCAGTATACAGTCCCTCTGCCATTAGAGAGTCATAACCAGTAATAAGGTGTGTGACTGTTTCCAATTCGGTTCCACAAAACCTACATATGTCTGTTTCTCTCAAATGTTCAATGGACTAAACCAGCGTGTACGCAGCCCACTATCTTGGGCTGCCAATATTAACCTTCAGTTTATGTCTCCACATGTAATTTCATGTCATAGAGAGGAAAAGGAGAATAAACAGCAGTAATACAAAATAATATTTACTTTTCCATAGAGCAGTGAGCAACGGGTTGAAGCAAAGGTTGGTGAAATGATCAGGATTATAAAATAAACATTTCCAGTACTTTCCGTGTTTGGACATAGTGAAGCAGTACACAAACACAAGTCGCATTGCCAATACTGAGTCTATGAAACACACCTGCTGCTTAAATGACTCTGTGGCAGCAAGTGTAAATATATTGACATATTTCTTTTTGAGCCCAGATGATACTGGGTTTGAACCCATGTGTATCTGAGACCAAAACAGTGATAATAGAAGGACATTAATTGCTTATAGTACATGTGTTGCTGTGTGTTGGGATAGCACAGTAGGGTTAAGTGGCATTACACAGAGGTAACCACTACACTGTATTGCCACACACTGTCACTTGCCATTGCTACATGATGCCAAACTCCACGCAAAAATAGAGGCCGAAAAGTGAAAGGATCCATTGCTTTTTTCTGCTACTTAAGTGTGTTGTGTGTGATTCTATTTCTTTACCAGATTATATGTGTTAAAATGGAGTAGATAGCAAAGTAGTAAATGGGGAGCAAGCAGGGGGAAGAACAATGGGAAAGTAAAAAAGGATTATGCAGGAGGGAGGTAGGAAAGAATCATAGATAGCCATTTCTTCAACAGTGTAAACTAAAAATATGTGCAGAATATTAGCTGAATATGGACTGTCACCTCCATACAGAGGGCTTACAATAACATAATTATGATGTATAGCCAATCGAACCAAATCAAGTGTGTCAAGAAGACACATATGCAAAATGGAGAGCTATGTATGGGATGATTTTTTTGTGGGACAGGTGCCCATTTTTTTTTTTATTAATTCAGTAAGAGAGTGCCACTAGATAAGGGATATAGGTATGTCTGGGTCAGGTAAGTTGGGTAGGTGAGGAAGCAAATTCAAACAAACAAGTCAAGAGACAGGGACAGGTAGGGGCACAAAATGTTGTGGGATAGCGGGATTTGGGTGAGGGAGGAGACAACCTAGGCTCATGTCCATCAAGCTTGGAGACAGTGAGATTTGAGTCTTTATCCACTAGACTGTCATCACTGTCCCATTACTCCACTGGCAGTTGGAGTGCTTGATGTCTTTTCCTCCTATGGACCATGTGGCAAAGCAGCCTACCATCTAGTGTCGGCATACACCAATGGTGCAGTGCATGACCTTATGCACTAACCCTGGCACCTCCAGATGGGTGATGAAATCACCAATTATGCCACTGCTCCTGGAGGCTACCACTGTACCATCTTCTGGGGCAGTATGTCCTGAGGACACAGGTAGTGCTAGGCTAGCAGATTGGCTCCCAGATGTGCTGGGCATCAGCGGTGGAGCTGATGGAGCAGGGGCAGGTTGATCCACTGGGACTAGCCTACCTCAGTGTGCTGTGCAGCATTTAGTGATGTGGTACACAGGGGTGACATGGCGACATTTTGAGGATACATAATAGAAAATAAAAAACAGAGATAAGGGTTGGGGTGATAGAAAAAAAGAGATAAAATTAGTACCTTTATATGTGGCATACAATGCATTAACAGTTATATAACTCTTTTATCTGAAATATTAAATTTAAATACATATCCTAACAGATACATATTATACTACAGATTGTTGAAAGCAATCGTTGAAATGTGCATATATTGCACATATGCATGTTCCAGTTATACAGATTACAGTTTACAACAGAGCATCTGTGCCACTGGTATAGAATTTTTAATTTAACATAAATATTACTGAAGAAATAACAGCATTGTATAGTTGTGAATCATGGCATTTGACCCCATAACCTCTGACTAAAGTCTAATTTTGGACTTCTGCAATTGGGTTGTGTTACAGACTAATGCATTCATTCTTGCCTTTACAGTTGGGATATGCATGCTGGTGACTGAGATCTGGTTCAAGGCTCCAGAGAGCACCCCTGCACTACCAGGCTATAATTCATACCACACTTTTTGGCCATGTAACCTTGACCGAAACACCAAAGGCGGAGGTGTGTCCATATTCATTAAGGATATCCACACCTACAGGATAGTTGCTCAGCATAATGCATCCGAGGTTATCTAAGTGCAACTAACTCTAGGCAAAACTACAATCCAAATTGTAGTTTGCTAGAGATCCCCCACCATGCCCCAGGATTCCCACTCCTCTTTTCTTGATGTACTGGAAAATATTAGGGTTCAACCAAACACCATAATAATGGGCGACTTCAACTACCCCACCATTAACTGGGAACACTACTCGTGTACCAACTCCTTTGCTCAACGCATTCTGAAATTCATAAACTCCAATGCCCTGGATCAACTTATCCACACTCCCACCAGGAGCAACAATATCCTAGACCTAGTCATTACCAACATGAGTGACCAGTGTTCCACACCTGAAGTCAACTCCTTGTTGGCCTGATCCGACCATAAGCTAATCACCCTTGATATCCACATCCTGCCCCCACCCCCATTAAGGAAACCACAGTAAAACATTTCTCCAAAGCCAACTTCATGCTTCTTAAGACAGAAGTGGTGAACTTTATGACACCCATGCAGATGGACAATAGAGTTACAATTGCTGAATCCTACACAAATGCACTCTTTAAGTACTTACACAAGTACATGGATCGTGTTATCCCAAACAGAACCAAGATGCTATACTCCAAAAAAAGGAAGCCGATCTGGTGGTCCCCTGCTATAAACAAACTGTACAACAGAAGGAAGAAACTGTTGCAAAAGAGAGTAAACTCCCATGAGTGGAGGAGCTCCCTGGTCAGCCTCGGTAAGACGCTGAGATCCCTTATAAGATCCTCCAAAGCTAACTATGAAAAACAAATCACCACTAATTCCAAGGACAACCACAAAGCATTCTATAGCTATGTCAAGAATCTCAATGGAAACATCCAGATCTGCTCTGAGTTACAGCACAAAGGCTAGAAAATTATAGAACCAACTGATATTGCCAACATCCTGGCAGATAGGTTCAGTGCTAACTTTACCCTCCTCTCACCTCCTAAAGGGCCCATATCTATACAGGAAGAGTGCAGAGTCCCTGTAATCACAACTATGCAGGTAAAAGCTGCACTCTCTAAAGCCAGAACACAGCATCCATGGGACAGGACAACATCCCAGGCTGCGTTTTACATGAACTTCAGAATGAACTGGCTCCCGACTTAAAAACCATGTTCAATAAAAGCCTCACATCGGGCTTTGAACCCACTGAATGGTGCACAGCAACAGTTATCCCACTCCACAAAAGGGGAGCCACCACTGATCCCAGAAACTATCAACATATTAGCCTGACAAGCCTGGTCTGCAAGGCCATAGAATATATCATCATGGAACTCATAAATAAAGACATTGTTAACCTCCAGACTCTGGATCCCACCCAGTTCAGGTTTGTGAAAGGCAAATCATGCCTCCTGAATCTGATCAACTTCTTTGAGGCAGTCACCAAAGCCGTAGATGAGGGTAAGGTGGTTCACACAGCCTATCTTGACCTCACCAAGGCTTTCGACACCATCCCCCATTCTGGAATTATAGCTAAACTCACTAAACTAGGTATAAATCCCTATGTCACAAGATGGGTTGTCAACTGGCGCACTGACAGAACCCACACTGTAAAAGTTGCAGACTCCAAATCTGACCTCAAAGCAGTGACAAGTGGAGTACCACAGGGTTCCATCCTGGGACCTCTCCTGTTTATTATCTACTTCTCTGAAGTACAGGCTAACACAGAAGGCCTTTGGCTAATGAAGTTTGCAGATGACTGCAAACTAGGAGCCATAGTCAAGTCCCCAAATGGTGTGGACATCCTATAGAAGGGCCTCGCTGAGACAGATGACTGGTGTCAGAGCCATGGCCTCAAGCTCAATGCCAAAAAGTGCAGTGTCATCCCCTTTGGTAAAAACTCTGTACCCATGAACTACCACATAGGCAGCAATCTACTTAACACCAAATGCATGATAAGAGATCTTGGGACCCAGGTGGATAGTAGTCTTTCCTTTGATAGTCACATCACCACAGTAGTCAGGAAGTCCTTCTACATGGCACACCTCATCATAAAAGGGTTCTCATCCAGGAAAAAAGAGGTCATTGTTCCCCTCTACTCGACACTCATTAGACCCATTATAGAGTACAATGCCCCTTTTGGAATGTACCTTACAAGACATCTGCAGCAGCTGGAAAGGCCACAGAAGTACCTCACAAAGAGGATTACTGGCCTCAAACAAATACCCTACACTGACCTCCTCAAAAAAATCCAGCTTTACTCCATAGCATATCACCTACTCCAAGGTGATCTCTTCCTAACATATAAAGCTACGTCAAACTCAGAGCTGTTGGACATGCTACACCTAAAGAAATCCCAATCCCTCAGCGCTACATGGTCTAGGGACCTAAACCTTGTCACCACAATAAACAGGACATGCTGGAGGGATCGATTCCTGTCCCAGAGACTTCCCATACTCTGGAACAGGCTACCCATCTATGTCAAGCAAAGTTCTTCATTAGCACTCTTCAAGAAAAATCTTGATGAGTGGATGGGAAATAAGAAATACACCCTGGGAACCACTTCTGTGTCTCTGCTTGATAGTGGCACAGGAAAATAACTTTCTTGGGTGGCGTAAGCCAGGGAACCTTGTCGGCTAGGCTTACATAGGCCCTTGGTCCAATAGCCTAGTACCTACCTATGAACCTATGAATTTGATACAACTCTATAAAAGATGAAAAAAGCTATCTTTAACTTTTAAAGCTACAATAACACTTCTCTTTTGTTGCATACATGCCACTTGCTTCCCTCAGTCTCTCCAAATGAGCAACATGAGCCTGCCAATTGAATTCATGTTTGGTGGGAGATGGGGAAAAAACAGAAAAGAAGAGCATTATGTGTATCAGTCTTGCCTATATTTAGCTTTTTTAAGTCTTAAAAATACTCTCTTATTATCATACTTACAGAGCTATGGGATGTCTGCAGTCTCAAACTCATTCAATGAATGGTGGAGACTATCCCATTTTTTGCTTGTGTAGGTCATTAAAATGATGCATATACTGCTTTCTAGTGCATGAGATACTAGTGACACTAGATACAGCCTGGGCCACACTATTCCGTGCCTTAGACTTGTACTGCTAGACAGAATAGTCCCCTTGCAGAAGCTTTTGGCTGTGGCACTATACCAGGAGTCCAGTAAATATCCTGGACTCTGGGACACCACACCTCTTTGCCCTAAACTTGGCACCTTCCTCTCCAGTGCTAGCCATGTCTACCAGCAAAACTAGAACAACGAAAACTGATGCTTTATGACCAATTCCAGTTAACACGTTGACTGGTAGTAAGCAAACCCGATCAATGATGCCAGCTGCTTATGTGTGATATTAAGTGGACCGCAGCAGTGCCAAACAGGGAGGAATGAAATAATTAAAAATAGAAGGTTACTCTGACACTTGAACTTAGTTTGAGGATGTCTACTGATATAGCCTGGAAATGTATAATGGAAATTGGATGGTAACTGTTAGATGAGTTAAGTTTGCAAACGTACTAGGGGCATATATGTAATGACCTGATGCATTTGTTTTGCCTTTATACAATGAGGAAAATTAATTTTATTCTGTGGGATTCAAACCTAGGCATAAGGGGCAAAACATTTTTTTTTCACAGTGTTAATTTTCCATCCCATGACCGTGTGTAATGGCAGTCCTACACTTAAAGCTGCTGCCAAAAGAATGTTGAAAAAACACTTGCCTATTTTTCAGTTCATTGCCATAAACTGCACTTTCACAACAGTTAAAATAGGTTGTACACCCTGTACTAGGACTTAGGACCATCTGTACTCCAACCCTACACTTACAACTGCTGTCATAGGACTATTATTATGGCACTTTCTAATGTCCTAGTCATTCTTAAGGTCTCTCTGTTAACTGCTGCACAAATCCACTAAGTGAGTTTTCTCAGTCCCCATCAGAATTAATTAAATGTATCCGGTTTCAGTTATTGGCTGATTGAGTCCTATTTGCAGGTATTTGATGGCTGCTGCTGGGGAATCTTGCTAACCACCATGCAACATTTCTAAGTGCAGTTGTGCGATGGCACACAGAAATTGCAACAATGCATTGTTTTTGACCTTTGCTCTTTTATGATGCCCTGTTTGCAGGTGTTCTGTCTGTTTCTCAGGTGGGCCACTAGTCCAGTTTGCACACTGTGCAAATGAGATAAGTACAGCCAAAACTGACAATCATTTTCTCCGTTTCCTGTGTTTGTGCTAAGCTGCGCATCTTGCAAACACTAGCCCCCCCCCCCCCGAAAAAAAAACAAGAAAACAAAAAGAAAAAAAAAAGAAAAAAAGGGAAAAGTTGAAATGAGTAAAATCAATCTATGACATCCACACTACAAAATGTTAGTAGACATGAGATATTTCTACATAGGTCTGGATTTGATCTGTCACTCTAATGAACCTTCAAAACACAGTGAGGGTGCCTTATCCCTCTTTTCCACACAGACAACTTTATGGCAAGGAACTGAAATTATTCTACATAAAACCAACTGCAACATCATCTACACTAACATGAAAACATTCAACTGCTATCTGTACATTTATTATTTTTGGATGTAGTGCAGTAAGTGATCACACAAATACTTATGTGTATTGCTTGCAAATATTCATCTCTATCTTTCCTCTCTGTGATTGGTCCTCATTCTTCTCTTATCTGACCAATTATCTGAGACATGCAGTCTGCCATTCTATATCATTGTCCTTCAAATGTGTGAGGATATTAAATGGCAATAATACAATATGCAGTTGCAAACAAATGAAGGGGCTGTTGGATGTTAATGAACAGAACCTGTGAATTGTGCACTGCTTGCTTACATTTCCAGCCTTGACAAAATTACATGTAATGGTTTGTAAGTCTAACCTGATGCACCCACTGGATGTAGGGCAGTTGACATTGCTGTTATGTTTTCCTTCTCCCTACCAGTAATCATTCACAGTTGCAATCTGTTAAAAACAAACACTGTGGACTACCTGCACTGTGTTTAAATCTGCTAATTGGAGCAAAGTATTTGGAACTCAGCAATTCTGATGAGTTCACACCTCATTTGCATCTTCACTGTGCTGACAGCCCTGAATATGCAACATAAAAAGGCAAAGGCAACCATGTAGCTAGGGAAACTGAAGATGAGGAGACTTGTTTATGTGGAGAACACAGACAACAGACTATTAATTTGGGACATATCTGCACAAGGATTACTGAACTTCAGAAGGTATACTTGCATTTTGTCAACTATATACTTCATATCCTGAAATGTAATAAAAATCTGTATAATTTCATAAATATATATATATATATATATATATATATATATATATATATATATATGTACATATATAGGTACTTCCATATTATCGCAATCAGATTGGGGACTAGGCATAACTCCTGATGTTATCGCGAAACAAGGGTTTTGTGAAGTGAAAAGGGGTGTGTGGACTGTAAATTAGCACTGCTTCACCATGTCTGTGACAGAGGAACAGGAATTTGCATCCAATTTGTTTTCCTGGGACCGTCCTTTACTGCAGCGCCTAGTTGAGCCGAGCCGAGCCGAGCTGTATCTGAACCAATTGTACTAGCTTTCACTGATAGTCAGTTGAGAAAAAGCAGACATGCAGTTTCTGACCTTTCTTTTTACATCCTTCACATTCTACGTTGGCCCTGGGAGTGGCATCCTTTGTCAGGTCTGTTAAGTAACACATAGACATACTGTTAATGGTGTTACATTGGTAGACATTGCCCCCCCCCCTTTTTAGAGAGTCTTGTAACTGTCAACCTTTAAAACCTTTCTGGCCAGGGGAATAGCCACAAATGTCATCACTTGACAGTAGTACATTTCTTTGCTCTCAGTGTGTGTTCTGGATTCACTTTTTGGTAAAGAACACAAACACAGTTGTGATCATTTCATGACTACATATCTTCCACAGTTTGTACATTTCTTCAGCTTGCTCTTTGAATGGCATTCGGAGTAATTACTCCATCTTACTTTGCTTTGCTGTGTTCTGTTTTCACAGTCAGGTCCACAGAATTTCAAAGGAAATCCGTCGCTGAAGTATGTCAAGCTGGAAGAGGAATTTGGGGGCTAAGTCCTGCTCCAGGGTGATCACGCAATGTCAAATATAGCAGGTTAGTACCTTCCCGAACACCTGCAAAACCACAAAGGGTCATTGTTGCATAACTTTAGCAATTATGCCACAGTCTAAATCTGGCTGTGATAATACATAAGTACCTATATATATACAATTTCACTTTACAATACTGAAATATCGAAATTCAGTATCTCGAAACAGTAAAGCTGAACACGAAAAACCCGAAACTCCAAAAGCACAAAATTCAAAATCGCGACTGCCCACATACACACTCCACACACAAACAAGCACACATACACCTTCCTCCCTACACTACAAACCATCAAAACACACACAAACACAACAAAACAAACACACGCGTGGACCCTACATTTAAGTAGGGGGGCAAGCCCCCCTACACCCGCCACACCCCTGCTACTTATATATACTAACTCCGAGGTTGCACTAAAAACACAGACACACAAAAACCACTACTACACATTCTACACTCCCATTGCACAAACACACATCACATATGTACAAATACCACCACTCTTAACACTTACACACTCACAGTCTTACCTGCCTACCCTAACCTACACCTTAAAACTCCAAACACACTCACACACTAAAATACATAGCCAAAACCCAAACATCACTTACCTGAATCTCCAGCTACATCCACATACCACACCGCACATCACAAACACAGGGAATCACACGGCACATACGCACCTCCACAACTGTGGATTCGACATTTCTGCATTTGGGATTCTGCACTTTCACGCCAGTTCATTTTTGATACTTCAGTGTTGAGCTACTGAAATTCAATGTTTCAGTAGTTTGAGATTCAGAAGTGAAACTATATATATATATATATATATATATATATATATATATATATATATATATTGATTAGCAAAGGCTTTTACACTTTTATCTGTATGCATTAGTTAGAAGTTTACTGATGGCAAGGCCATGTTTATCAGGGCATTTCATGGGTATACATGATTGGCAATACCTTAAAAAGGAATGGTCTGTGCTAAATTTATAGACATGTTTCAGGGACAGTTTACTTGATTGCACTTTTAGCATTTTAAATATGATTTGTTAGAAAAATGTGTCATTTGCTTGTTCATTTGGGGGTGGGGGAGCAAAGCTGCATTTCTGTTATGGCACAAACGAGGATATGTTGCTATTGTTACTCGCCTTTTTTTGCATGCAGCCTGTCATTCTTATTTCAAGTCTCTAAACTGTATTATGTTTCTCTAGTGGGTAATACTGAAAAGCTACCTTTTCTGTTTTATCTGGGAACAATTCTTTTGTAGTGATACTTATGTGTATTATCCTTCTCTTGCCTTTTAGGATACCTAGGATTATGGCAACTAAGTGTCTCAGTACTCAAAATCCACCCTTCATTGACCTTGAAAATTAGGTAATTGTTGAAGGTTTTAGGTGAGAAGGTACCTTCCTGCTTGAGAGGGGACATGGAGATATGTCAGGCAGAGTGCAAAGCTGGCAGCAGATAATTGCAGATGTTAATGCAGTGGGTGGCAACAGCAAGACATATGAACAGGTGTGCCATAGAGCCACTGACATGCTCTCATGTGCACAGAGAAGAGCAACTGCAGTGGCCCATGATCAGATGGGTACCGGGGGGCCTGCTACAGAGCCTCCACTAACAGCAAATGAAGACTTCCTGTACACTGTCAGAGATCCAGACACCTCCCAGGAAAGTGCAGAGCAGCATGTCCTTGACATTGGTTCTACTGTTTCAGGGAGAGCAGGCATGTCCTAGGAGGAGCTTCCAGGTAGGCATTTGTATCTTAACTGTTAAATACTGTTGTATAGTAAAACAATTTAAATCAACACATTAGTTTGTTTCACAATATTTTTTTGGGGTGTATTGAAGATTGTTACAGTTAACAACACATTCTGATTGTTTAAACACTGGCTTAGGTTGGACCTGTCATCTAAGTTGTTGTTGAAAGTATAGTTAATGGACATATAAAGGGGAAAAAAAAGTATCAACCCCTGTGTTTCTGTTAATTGTGATGATGTTGTCCTTACCTTTTGCTTAACTTCTTCTATGACCATCCAGCATACAGAGCATACCATCATCTGCACATGGTAAGACAAATATTATGTCGGTACTGATCAGCAATTCAAAGAAATATTTTAGTGTGTGATGTTGATGTCAGGACTGTTGTGTGCATTGCTGTACTGTCTAATAGTGGCATCACTGTTATTTTGTTAGGAAATATTGGACTATAATACTGTAAGTATTAACTGTTCCTGTGTTTGTTGTATATTATGATAGGTTATCCTGACATTGGAAGTGTGGGACTTTTACCACCTGATGTCAGAGTATCAGCAGACTCTAATGATGATGGAAGCCAAACAGAGGCACAGTCAGGGGTGCAGAGAGGTTGAATCTGACACTGAGATTGACATATAGCCATCCCCTGAAATTCCATCAGACACAGCCAGTAGGCCTATGCTTACCCATTCTAAAGAGCCCTCAGATATTGGACAGGTGGAGGGTGAGACAATTGATCAGAGAAGTGCAGTTACTGCGGCTTGAATGCCTGTTGCCCATACCCAAATTGTGGACAAGGTGCTATGCAGGAGGGTTGTTAGGGGTGCTTAGAGGAGGCCTGCTGTCCATTTTCCACCTGATCAACATGTCTCTTCCTGTGCCACTTAATATATGTTTAGGGACGTCATGGAGGCACAGACTTGTTCAGAAAGGTGCTCCAGACAAATACCCAGGGTTGTGTATGTGGCATAGGCTGACATGTGTGACTGCCTCCTAAAATGTTTCTGATTCAATGAATTTGAAGACTGACACGTTGGAATGGGCAGTGCCTGTGATCGAATGTCTGCTGGGAGGGGGGGTGCAGCATCCTCATGGGTGTAAGTCAGCCATACCATCTGCTGTTAGCCAATGTGACCATACCTGATCATGCTAACATAATGGCAGTACTTTTACTGCTCCATCAGTGGTTGAGATGTCCACACCCAGACATAGCAGACCATCGTGTCATGGTCTTGGGCATCCTTGTGAGGGCTCATCCAGCAGGCATCAGTCATGCTCAGATAGCAGTAGTGCATCCGACCATGAGCGTGGATGTGCCAGTTCAACTACTGGCAGCCAGTTCTCATGGTCGGGGATGACAACGATGAACTACCACCTCTACCATGCATAACTCACAACTATACTATATACCAAGATATAGAGCTAGCAGATAGCTTGGCTGTGTTCATGCAGACACTCACACACCAATTTCACCTTGATGACCCATACAGACACTCACATAACAGTTACATGTTTCAAGTCATGCAGCTTAAAACTCATTTTGTCTCACTGGCAATTTATTGCTTTATCCAAATGTCTGCCTGCTTATCTTTCTTACTTACACACACTCACCGACGTTTTGTGTTAGCCTAGGCTTCCTAGCCTCAACACTCTGTGCAAGTGATGATGACTGTGCCATATCCCTGTTTTGTATCTTTTGGATTCAGGGATACATAACCTTTGTGTTTGATGCTCAGGGTGCTCGTGAGGTTTGTGAAGGCTGAAACTGCAATGTGTATCATTACTTTCTAACTTCTGTCTTTAATGATTTTTGAGTACAGACATGTTGCTAAACTGAGGGCATGCAGTGATCATCACTACTTTTGAGAGGCATGACTGTGTGATGGACACATATAAGTCAGATAAGTCTCTGCCATCACATGTTACGGTCATTTCTGTACAAATCTCCCATTACTTGCTTACACTACCAAGTAACAGCATGCAAGGATATGCCAGTCATTCATATTATTACACAACACACTCCAGGTTCAACACTTACCTTGTAAATTCAGCAGTTACAACACTTTTAGTTCATGGTTGACTCTGTCTGATACAAGCAGTACACAGCCAATACATGGGGAGGTAAAGGTTGAGACAGTTGCCTGGCATCAGTGTTATTGTATGTATGTGCATAGGGGGAAGATTTTAGGTCCTTAGGTGGTGAGTGAATGTGCTATGCATTGTCTCTTAACCAATGTGAGGGCAAATTGAGCACACCTACATCTGCCTACACACACAGCAGCTGCTGGATACTCCTCTGACTCCTCACCTGCGTGTGGCTGTGGTGACCCTGGCATTGGTGGTGGGATATGTGCTCCTTCCCCTTTGTTAATCCTGTTGATGCTGTTTTCTCAGGATGATGTTGTGCAGCATGGCACATACTGTGAATATTTCAGCACATGTCCATAGAGTGTACTGCATGGCTCCCCCAGATGTGTCTACGCACCAGAACCCAGACTTCAGCAGCCCAAACACACTCTCTATGATATTTCTGATTTAAGCACGTGCCTCATTATGGCATTCTTCAGCTGGTGTGTGTGCATTTCTGATGGACACCATCAGCCACAGTTCCAGAGCATAAACAGTATCTCCCAGTAAATGACCCTGTGGGATATCCCCCCTAATGAACATCTGATACAGCTGGTGGGTGTGCCAGATATTTGAGTTATGGTAACTGCCTGGGTTGCCAGCACACATGTTCAAGATGATTCCCTTGGTATTACACATGACTTAGTAGTTAATAGGGTAGATGCCCTTTTTATTATTGTAGAGCCTCCCCTTTTTCCCTTGTGGTGCCTTAATTTCTACACATGTGCAATCTATGGTATCCAGTACTTCAGAATAGTGTGCTAGAAGGTAGAACTCCTGCATATTGCTGGCCCTATCCTCACTAGTACAGGGAAAATATATGTGGCCCCTATCATGTTGGAGCATAGCATGCAAGAATTGACAAAGGATCCTGGATGCTGATGCCTGTGACATCCCCAGAATGTCCCCTGTTGGTCTCTGAAGGGTATCTGTAGCTATGATAAAAAATGCTACATATACCCTTGTCTCTAGTGGGATGGGTTCCCCACAGTTTGCCCTGGCTCTGAGTTGAGGACAACAGAGGTTGCAGAGTTCCTGTAGTAGGTGTCTATCCACCTTGTAGGACTTTATAATGTCCCTGTCATGCAGATTGTGATAAGTTATCTGGGGTCTGAGAACTCTTCTCCTTCTTGGCCTTGGTCTGTTAGCAGTAGCAGCAGCATAGACTTCAGCCTGTTGCACATACACATGAATTAAACAACAGCACCCCCTAACATTGTTTATGTGTAGACTCCTTTCCATGGCTGTATTCCAATAGGTTTTGGAATTCGCATGGAAAACCATCACTGAGTCTACACAGTTGCTTTATAGCTTATTGAATAGCTCCTCCATCTTGGATTGGTTGATTAGCATACAGTTCAGCTGCTTATGCAATAATTTGCATTTCACTGTGTTTACCTTGTTTGTGCGGCTGTGCGCAGCTCTCCACACCATGTATAGTTGCTTACTGAATCCAGAACACTACGCTATCATGTGCATGTCACTGCACGATGAAAACATGATGGAAACAGGCATTGTAGGTTTTATTGAATCTGGCCGTTTATGTCTTTACTTATTTGAATTTGCTTACCAAGGTGGAACACTGATCACTTCTGACCAATTGGAGTTTTAGCCTGAGATACAAAAAATTACCAAACATACAAAATAGACAAGAATACGATTAAACATAAGTGACAGTAAAATAGTGCAATGGCAGCATAGTGTTCAGGTTAGAAAGTAAATCCAAATTATTAATTTCTGTTATATACCAAAGTTTCAAAACATTTAAGAAATTATAGAAGAGTAAAGTAGAGATGTGAAAAACAGAAAAGGATAGTAATGGTTAAGCCAGTGTGAAAAAGAGTTAAAATAGATGTGGCTGAGGGGTGCAGGTACATTTTGCTTGTTTAATTATATGTGATTTTAGTAGAGAATAATACTTGGAATAAGGAAATGAGTCTTTGATTTCAGATGGGAAGGACTACCAGAGTTTGTACCCAAGAATTGAGATGCAAGGTCATAGATATGCATCTTCCATTATGAGATATGTGTTTTAAGGCCTCAGGGGTTCACGTTTGTTAGATTGCATGTGGGGATATACTTTACTAATTTCAATGTTAAATGAGGGAGAAGATGTTCGTGTAGGAGTTTGAGCAGGTAAGATCCTAGGAGCAGGTCTGCCTTTTGGTTAACTTGGTGCCAGTTTGTCTTTTTTAGTGTTATACAGTGGTGTTCAGTTCTTGGGATTATGTGATAAGTATTCATATTTTGTTTGCTGATGTTTGAATAGTCGTAGAGTTTTTAGTTGAGGCTGCTGATGTATGAAGGAAGCTGAATTTGTGTTGAGGGAGTAGGATTCCTTTCCTTATTGCAGACCATGTGGACTGTGAGAGAAAGGGACTTACTGTTTTTCCCAAAAAAAAGTAGGAGATTAATTTTCTATGTGTATTATCATGATGCAGGTTGAAGGTGAGTGATGATCTAATCAGAGACAAAGATACTTGAAAGAGGAGACTTGTTGCAGCTTAATTCCTCTTAAGTCTTTTGGGTTTCTAATACCATGACAGGAATGGATCCCATTCCTAAGTCAAAGTATAATTAAAATTAATGAAATTAGTATTGTTTCAGTCTTTGATGTTAGCTAAAAGTGCTCTTTGCTGCACCCGCAATGCATCCAGAACTGACTCCTTCTGCAATTCATACTGAGTTACATGTATTGGTAGTGTATCTAAATACGACTTTAAATTATTTTTTTGATGAGACCCATTGCTCCTACTACTAGTTTTGGATCTGTCTGGGTATCCTTCTACATTGCACGTGTTTCTGTCTGCAAATCCTGGTATTTTATGACTTTGTGTCTCTCTCTCTGAATGTAAGACACTGTAGTCACTGGGTGTAGCAATTTCATTGATCAATGAACTTTTCTCTTCTTTTCTTTATATCTGGTTTTCTCACATCTATTGTTTGAAATGTTGGTAATGGGTAATTCCATGTGATTTTCATTCTCTTTAATGCTTTGTGGCTCATGTTTTCAATGCTTCTCAGCTACTTCACTATTGTAATGTTTGCACAATCCTCAGTGCAACAGTTTTGCCATATTGGTATGCCCTTCAGGATACAGGCCTTCTGACATTAGTATATCATACCTAGCAAGAAGATGTGTGACTGTTTCTAGTTCTTTTTTACACAATTTGCATTTCTCTGTGTCTCCCACATGTTCAATGGAGTTTGTCAACCAACATGTAAATAGTCCACTATCCTTTGCCACCAATAGTAACTTTTCATCTTCTAGTTTAAACTCACCGCTCCTTTACCATTCCTGCTTCACATCCTGATCAACATGATGCTGTTCTGGGAGTTTTCTATACTTGCAGCTATATTTATGCCTTTTCCACATTTCTTGTCTTCTCATCTGATCCTTCTCCTTATATTCTCTGTTTTGCTTTTTGGCACATTCTGCTGCTACTTGATTTTTGTCTACTTATGGTTTGATTTCCATTCACACCTGGCACCGATATGCTTCTGCTAAACTAAGCAGGGAAGTAATCTTAGACTTGCTCTCCTCAGGTTTGAAACACTTTCACTATGTATGTTGAAGTCAGAAAATATGTATGTAGTCCTATAATTGCAGATATATACATGCAATCACTTTTGAACAGGCCCGTACCTCCTTCAGAACAAGGAATATATATTCTTGGTACACATTGAGTTTTATAATATCATTTGATAAGCATGATTCATTTTTCTTGTTTGCCTGTCCATCTGATCCATTAGCTTTTGATGCCAGTCAGTCACCCCAAAACTGTAAGTTAGAACAGGAAGATCAAATTGGTTTATAGCATGGACTTTGCTCCTATAGATTACGGCTGATGTCAGTATTCATTTTAATCTTCTAAAATATTCTTTACTGAGTTTTGTTCACATTTATTCATGTTTTTATTGTTGATCCCTTATCAATTCCCAAATATTTGTACAGTCCCTCTTGCTTAACTTCTTTTAATTCACAGTCCTGTCCCAGACTGGTATTTTCTTGGTGCTGCAGCTTTCCTGCTTTAAATGCTGCTTTTGTAAAATTTTTCGAGTCCAACCTGTGACTAAACTGTTTGTTTATACTTTTAGTACTCACACTTTCATATGTGACAACTATAATTTGTTCTGTATACTTGCATTTCAGTTTGTACTCTATTTTATCTTATGTAAATTTCTTTTTACTTTTTATTGCTTTAGAAGTGATTGGAGCTTTTCTCCTCGGGTCTCCACTGAAAATGTTTTTTTTTTTTTGTAACTAAGCTGGACCAACTCGGTTAAAAAATGTAAAATAAATGCAAAATAAATAAAATTGTATTCTTATATCATCTGAGAAAGTTTTGACCACTTGCAGTTGGGCTATCAGCTTCTCATCTGATGAACTATAGACTTTTAAATCATCCACATAAAGAAGATAAGAAGACTTTACACTTTGCTGTTATTTGTGAGCCAAATTGTAACTATGACTTAATCGATTAAGTTGACAGCTTTATGGGTTAAGGATAAGACAAAAGAGCACTGGCAGCAAAGGGTCACCCTGGACTATCCCCCTTTAAATCTTTATCACTAGGATAATTATTTGTCCTTTATTATGGCTTAGCTGCAAAGTGCTTTCCCACTGTTTCATGATCACTGTAATGTAATTGATCAATGTTGGATATATCTTATACAGCCAAGACTGTGGGATGCTGTCAAATGATTGTAATCTATCCATGCCATACATAGATTATTCCCTTCTTACAATTCCCCACTATGACTTAATTTAGCAACAAATGATATTTTGTTCCATATTACTTTCTTTTGTTTTCTTCTAAATGACTGTGCTGGCATAAGTTCCACCATATAGTTTATGGGGTTTTTTTTTAGCTTTTCCCGGTTAGGGGTTGCCACAGTGGAACTACAGTCTGCTAAAGATTGGCAGCAGATTTTGATGGTGCCGAGTTGCTAGCCTGACACCCAACCTTCAGCGAAGGCATGCACATTTACGCATATCTTTTAGAGGCCACTCGACCAAGGGGAGGACATGCAGACTCCACACAGAAGACACTCCAGCCAAGAATCGAACAGGAGAACCTCTTGCTGTGAGGCAACAATGCTACTGCTGTACCACCGTGGCTTACTTTCCCTTGGAAAATAAGTTAGTGCTCTATAGTTTTCAGCATAGTTTGCAGTTTCACTCTTAAGGAGGAGTGACATTTTTTCCTATTGTTAACTTGGATGGTGTCTGTTTGTGATGCACATATAAGTGTTTCTTACTCAGAGCTAAATCTTCATGTAAAGAAGTCAATACTTCAAGCCAGAAGTTGGGTACTGCATCTGGGCCTTTCCAATTAGGACCTTTTGTGTTTTTAAATTTGTTTCAGTTTCTCTGGCTATTACTTCATTCCATTTCATATTCTGTACATTTGAACTTCTTACTGTTTTTTTACTCCTTCTATTCCCTCAACATCTTTGTTATGTTCCACAGACTCATCATTTCAGAATTATTTATTCTTCTTTTGGTGGTGTTTCTATTCCTTTTGCTTTGTTTCCCAATTCTTTATAAAACTTTTTGAGCCATCAATGAATTGCTTATTTTGTACTTTTCTTTATATTTATCTGCAGATCTAGGTTTTCTGCCTGTGCTGCTAGCTTTAGTTTATTATTTGCAATAGTGTACAAAAGATCTTCATCTGTTCTGATAATGCACGTTTTGTTGATCTGTTTCCCCTTTTATACTCTTCTAATAGTGACAATTCTTATCTTAATTGCTTTAAAGATTTGATGCTTCCGTGATCACATTTGATTTCTTTCTTTCCTTTCCTTTATTTCTCTGTGTCTTTGTATTAAAACTTTATCTGTTATTAATTTATCTGCACAGTAATATATCCTATTTGCTTCTGTTATATCACATGAATTTCTGTTAATAGTTATTTGTGTATTTATTTGTTTATTAGACTTCTAGCATTTTGGGTCTTATTTACTTTCTGTAATATATGTATTTCATCAAGCTTAATATGTCTACCAGTCTCCATTAAATCAAGCAACTCTTCCTTTAAATCATTTTCTTCTAAACTGAGGACAAATTATTTTTCCTGTTTCCTGTGGTCATTCTACCAAAAGTTTAAGAACATCTTCCTGAGACATATTCTTTTCAGCTGCATCCTGCGTCATCCATTGCTCTTTCATATGGGAATTCACTGACCTATCACTCCACAACATTGACTGTGTCAGAGTTGCCACTGTTTCTTGCTCCTTCCCTTGCTGTGCAACTTCAACTGATTTTTTTTTTTACAGTTTCCTTCTGAAGGTACCAGAGTATCTTCATATGACAAGTGATCAGATGCTTCCAATTCCACTTGTTTCTCCTTAATTTGGGGACTCATTGTTCCATCATGCTGTGACGTTGCCAGAGTTGGATTTTCTACACTAAATCCTTCACTTCACAGGTAATCCATAACTTCAATTTCCATTTCTTTATCTTCTTTATTACCAATCATCTTTTCTACTTTACCCCTTTGTTTTCTTATTTTTTGCATTGCGAAAGTTTCCATATCCGGTTGCCTTGCTGTAAGGGATTGTTGCTGTGAGCTTAGATTGTTTAAGTTTTCTTGGATCTGCTGAATTTTTGTTTAGTACCTAAAAGCATAGATTTAGTTTATGATACATTTACCATGAGGTTTTTAGTAGTAATCCACTCACTAAGGGGATTGAATTCAGATTGCAGATGTTGCTGTAAGGTTGATAGAGAGTCAGTTGAAAGGTACAGGAGGAGAGTAAAATGAAGCTTGAGTGGAAGTTTATGCATGCAGAGCAGAAAAGGTGCAAGAATAGCTCATTAAGGTACATCTTTGAGAAGTGGATATGAGATAGAAACACAGGAGTTACAGTGCACTGAGAAATGGTGGTAGTAGTGGTTCATGGTACAACAGAGTCTTCATGATGGCTAAAGAAGGTATGTTATTATAAGGGTTTCTTAAAATTGATATTGGTCACAATGTTACTATCTATCTCTCTGTCTCTCTCTCTCTCTCTATATATATATATATATATGTGTGTGTGTGTGTGTGTGTGTGTGTGTGTGTGTGTGCTCTACCGGACACTTAACAAACTGACATGGAAATTTTAAAGGACTAGGTATTGAGTCAATGCAGACTGGTAATTTTGGCAGGAGATTTGTGCACTATAATGGATCAAGAATGCATCCATTCAGGCCTTACATCTGTGTATATACCTGCCCAAGGTAAACTTTTGAGGAGGTTTACCTCTGTGATAGGCCTGACATATGTTTTTAAGTGGCTTAAACTCCTCCAGGTATCAGGTTATTCCTGTTATTCCTAAATTCGTCTCACAAATCGGTAGGATATTCATTGCACTACAGCATGTTTATAGGTCAAGATCCATGGAGACTCATTCTATAGTCAGCTCTGGCCATGCAGCTATATTTATATGTTTTGTAGGGTTATTTCTAATTATGAAATGACTTGGAAAGCTAACCCTGCACTCCACAAGAAAGTTGAGTTGAAAAACAGCCTACGCTGTATATTCTCTTTCATTTATTTATTTGTTTGCAGTTTGTTAACTGAGAAAGTCCATTGGGCTGAAAATGAGCCCGTTTTCAATGGAGGCCCAGGGAGAAAAGCTCTGTATGCAAATATTGCAAAACTAATATCAACAAAGTTAACAAGTACTATACAATTTTCAAAAACTACTAAAACACAGTGACATATATGACAGAATAATAACATTTGAGCAAAGTGTTGTAACAAAGCTTTGAATGTAATTAAAACACACGTATTTTGAAGTGCATAAGTATAATTTGGAGTGCAGGCATATATGCACTCAACGTTTCATGAGGTGAGATGGAACAAGAATTAGAGGAGGAGAGTAGAGCAGTGAAAGGTGAATAGGTTGAGTTATGAGAAAGGAAAAAAGGGGGAGGGAGTGGAAATGAAATAAATAGAAGGAATCAGGTGGGGTAAGCACATGAGTATTCCCATTGAGAAGAGAGATACGAATGGAGCATGATCTTGAAGGTGGACTTATTTTGGATGATTCAAATGTGGTGGAGAAGTGAATTCCATAGACGAGCAAGGGAGAAAGACAGGAGAAATTGCCCTGGTGCTCGTAAGGGTTTGTACATTTTGAGGAGGTTCTGGTTACTGGACCTGAGTAATCTGTCAGGATGATGCAAGGTGAGTATGGAAGAGAGGAATGAGCAGTTACTGGGTTTGAAAATGAGTTTATGAGCAGGTAACAGTTGAATGTAAGAGAGATAGTGGGGGAGTTCCAGCCAGTTCAAGGAGTGGAGTGCATCACAGTGGTGGGAAGAGGATTTGGTCCCGGTAGCAAACTTAGAGATTTTATTGTAGCAGGATGACAGTTTTGACTTTAGGGAGGATTGAAGGTTGATGAGGAGAGGGGCTCCATACAAGAGAGAGGGGATGAGGTAGGAAATAGAGAGTACATGTTCGGATGAGGGACTGAGATAACGGCTGTGACAGTACAGCATTCTGAGCTTTTGGTGTGTTTTCTTAATACTAGTTTGTATATGAATGTTAGACTTTAATGTTCATTAATGATAACATCTAGACATTTTGTATGAGTGACACTAACCGACCTTCGAAGGGTTTCTCAGTGCTGGCATGAACTCATCATGATCATCAACATTGTTTTTCCCATTTTCTACATGGGGTTATGGTGTCGTGCCAACTTTCACAATCTATCTATATTCAATACCACTCCACCCTCTTTTTGACACTCATGCCTGACTGTCACAGGTCTTTTTCTCACACAATCCATCTACCCCTTTGCTGGATAACCTAGTTTCTTATTGCCTTCTGCTTATCTCTTCCAAATCTTCTTCATCATATTGTCTTTTACTTTTCTGCATGTGTCCAAACCACTGTAATCTGTTCTCTTTGACCTGTTTTTCAATTGGAGCTATTTAGACTTTGGCTTTTATGTCCTCAGTTCTTTGTCCCACAGTGTGCTTCCTACCACTCATCTCAGGCACTTCATCACCATCACTTCTAGCTTCGTCAACTGCTCTGCCTTTATTGCCCATGTTTCCATATCACACTGCTCACACCAGTGTTTTGTATGCCTGATTCTATGGCATTCTTTTGTCATATACTACACCTGACACAATGTGCCAAGTGGCTGCTGCCCCTCTGATTCTAGCTTTGACCTCCTCATTCAAACTTCCCTTCTCCTCAACCACCCCTCCCAGATACTTGAGGCTGTTAACTTGTTCCACTGTTTTCCCTCCTGTCTCAATTCTCAGCTTCTTCTGAACTTCAATATTTGCTGCCATTACAAAACTCTCAGCTGTACTCAAGTTTCAACCCATGTGCCTTCAGTTCTGCATTTCATTACTCTATCCTTTGCTGATATTCTTGGCCAGAGTCTGTCTGTAATCCTACATCAACTACATACAATAAATTTGTTGATCTGTCCCCTCTGGCCCATTTTCTATTGTAATCCATCACCAGTATGAATAGCACTGGGCTCAGAGCTGAACCCTATTGCACACCCACTTTCACAGAAACCCCTTCTGTGAGACAAAACACTGTTTGTACCTGAGCCATTGGGTCCTTGTACATAGCCTGCACTAATTCTACCAGTATTTCTGGGGCTTCAAACCACTGCAGGAATGCCCAAATCATCTTTCTTGGGACCTTATTTTTCTTAGTGCTTTTCTTTCTTCTTTTATGGTTGACTTTTCCTCTTCTCTCATTGTAGGCTGTGTGTGGGGCAGTGCAGCTTCTGTAGGGTTTTCATCATTCTGAAGCTGCTGGAAGTACTCCTTCCATCTTCCTTTGATGTCCTATGGACTGGTGAGCAGGTTGTTGCTGGCATCCCTTAAGAGTGTCTGATTATCTTATATATGACCTCTCAAAAACAAAACAAGTAGGAAAAACCATGAACACCAAAAGTGTGATGAGAGACTTAGGGACACAGATGGACAGTGGTCTTACCTTTGATAACAACATCGCCACAACAGTCAGGAAATCCTTCTATGTGGCACACCTCATCACTAAGGGCTTTTCATCCAGAAAAAAAGGAGGTCATTGTCCCACTGTACTCTTCCCTCATTAGACCCATTATAGAGTACAATGCCTCATTTGGGTATGTACGTCACAAGACATCTGCAACAGCTGGAAAGGCTGCAGAAATACCTCACTAAAACAATGACAGGCCTAAAGCAGATGCCCTATGCTGACTGTCTAAAAAAGTTCCAGCTATACTCTCTGGCATATCGCTTATTCAGAGGTGATCACTGCCTAACATACAAGGCCATATCAAACCCTGAGCTGTAGGACATGCTCCACTTAAAGAAATCCCAATCCCTCAGGGCCATATGCTCCAGGAATGTAAACCTTGCCATCATAATGAACAAAACATGCTGGAGGGATAGGTTCCTGACCCAGAGACTCCCCATACTCTGGAATAGACTGTCCATACATGTCAAGCAGAGTGCCTCCTTGGCCCTCTTCAAAAGGAATCTTGACAATTTGAATGTGAGATAGGAAATTCACCCCGGGCATCACTTCCCTGCTAGACAGGGGTCCAGGGAAGTAAATACTGTGGTGAAGAAATATCCAGGGAATTGTTATGGCTAGGCTTGTATAGGCCCTAGGGCCGATAGCCTAGTGCCAACCTATGAACCTATGAATAGGCTACAAATCCAAGAGTTTTAATATACAAATGCAGCAAATATAAAACCTTGGTGCCTCGGCTAAAATCACCTTCAAGGAGATACTGACTATGTTCTTTATCTTTCTGTCTTTGCCTTGCAACTTGATATAGTTTCTTTGTGCCATCTAATGAGTCATTTTCCAGAAGGTGGTACAGTGCTTCTGATGCCTTGTTCTTTGTTACTGTAACCCTTACTTAGCTTCTTTGTTAGCCAACCTGTATTCCTTCCTAGTCTGGTCCGTGTTTTCTATCTCCCACTTTTTTTCTACACTTCTTTCTTTTGATGACTTTGTGGACTTCTGTGTTCCACCACCAGCTTTCTTTATGTACATTATTTCCATACCTGGCTTGGCCACATATCTGAACTGTAGCCTTTCCACATGCTGTTTTGAGGTGCATTCTTCTTCAACTCCATCTATTTTCTCTTCTTTTTGAGTTGCAAGAGCCCTGAATAATTTCTTGAGCTGTTGTGCTTTCTCACCAATCAACTTCCAGGTCTCCAGCCTGGTCTCTGTTCACCTTGAATTCAAATAGTCCTTAATTCACCCCCTCCTCAATAAAATATGATGTCACTTCCATTTCCTATTAATTAAAAATGCCCCAATTACAGGTTCCAAAAATATAAAATGAAAATCCATTTAAAACTGTCTGTCAAAATGTTAATCAAAAAACGTAAAAATATTGTTGCAGAATGAAACTGCTAAAATGCTGTATCCTAAAATACCAAAAATACCAAAATGAGCCGTGTGCAAATTGCAGTCACTTCAAACATATTTTTGATTAACATTATGACAGATTTAGTTTTAAATAGATTTTCATTTTTATATTTTTAACCTGTAATTTGAGCATTTTTAATTAATAGGAAGTAGAAGTAAAAACATATTTTATGAGGGAGTGAATTAATGGCTATTTAAATTGAGTAAAATTAAATTTTCTTTATCTGATGAAATACACAAACTAATGTGGATAAAAGAGCTCACCTGGTTAACTGTTCTACTGTTTTTTTTTTGTATATTAAACTTGTTGGATTTTACGTATGGCTGCTCTTTTTAGCATCCATAGTATTTTGTGTCTGTTTGACTCAGGTAATTTGGGAATTTATTTTACCAGTTTATGTTGCCCTGCTTTCTTTGTTATCTTGCAACTGTTGTCTGAATGTACTCTTTTCTTCACTATCATAACCCTGCCGTGGGGAACAGACGGAGATTATGAATACTGCCCTGCCATTACACTGGAGTTTGACTGCCAAGAGTCTGGCACTAATTCCGATGACATCCCTCAATGTCTTCTGAAGCCTCTCCCTCACCACAATTCCCATACCATTTCTAGCCTGTCCTCCTCCTGAGTAGTAGATTCTGGATCTCAGGCTATGTGGTTTTCTGCACTGTCCTTCTATCTTGTTTCCTCAATACATTGGATGTCCAGCCTCCTACTTATCATCATGTCATTCACTTCCAAGCCTTGTACTGTCAGTGAATCTACATTGAGTGTGACAGTTCTTAGTTCATGTTTGGCAGGTTGATTGGTTTTACATCCAGCTTGCATGCAACAGAGCTATCTTAGGTAACCCAAGCTGACTGGGCACTGGTTGGCCAGTAGTTTATTGACCCAGGGCTGGTGGCCTTTATGGTGGGCACACTCACCAGTAGATCAGATCTACCCCTTCCACCATTAGAATGGGTCTTTGACAAATCAACTAGAGACATATTTTACACTATCAAGTGGCTAGCCCTGCCATGGTGTGCAGTCCATGATCCATGTTCTCCTAACATGAGGATACTGCACACCATAGTAGATGACCAAAACAGTTGGTTTATACAAATATTTTCCCTATAGGGCCCCACGTAGGGTCTGTGATGCTGTCTACACCTCCATTCTTTTTTGTTTGAGATTGAGACACTCAGCAAAGAGACACAGGGAGAACATGCAGACTCCAAAAAGGAATTGGGTTGCGGTCAGGATCAAACCTTGTACCTTGTGCATGGGAGTGGAAGACTTTAAGCATTATGTCAACTGGTCTCAAGAAATGGAACCAATGAGCATTTTAGCTCATATTCTATCGAATATACAAGATGTAGTAAAAACTACGTTTCAGCAGAGATTAATCAAAATAGAAATGCCTGGGATAAACACCTATGATGGACTTTGCAAAGAATATTTTTACATTGAAGGTTTTTCATCATTCTCCTTCAAAGCAAAATTACTTGGCTATGAAACTAAAGTAACACTCAGATGATGGAACCATTTGAAAAACATTATAACACTGAGTGGAACAAGGTAATTACTTTTTTGCAAGGAATAGTTCTGACGTTTGGGGAACTATTGCTCTAAGGTGTAAACTGAAGAAATTTCTGATGAACTGCTAGTGCACATGATTCCATTATTTATGAAAGATATAAATTGCCTAATCTTAATTTGGCTGAAAAGACTAGTACACTAGCATCAATTGCAATGGATGAGTTTAAGACAGCTATAAAAGGAACAGCTGAAGGGGAAATACCAGACTAAGATGTGCCACACTTGGAGGTTTAGTAGTCAGTATAGGACTCCTTTATAGAAGATTTCTGTTGCCTAGCCAGTGAGGTTTAAGTTATAAGAATGGTCCCAGGCTCTTTGAAATCTGCTATGGTCTCAATTATTTTGAAGCCTTGGTAATGTCGTCTTCAAGATAATTCTTACCATACAATATCTGTGTACCACCCATACTGTTTTTGATAATTTTCTAAAGACAACACCGATTATAGACTGTGGCAGTGAAACAAGCAATATGTGCTTTAATGTAGTCTAGATGCTGAAAAGAATTTTAATTGGCAAATTGTTTCTATTTTCTTTCATGGATTTCTTTCATTTCAGAAGGAATTAATTCTCTCACACTCTCTGAATAAATTCTTATGTGTAGGTATATGAGGCAAGGGTGTCCTTTTTCCAGATTACATTTTTCTTTATACTGGCAGCACTGGCTATTAATCTCAGAAAGGGGGGGTCATGAAAGCCTACACAATAATTTTTACCATGGGAGCGACAGGTTTTAGATTCAGTAAACTCCACTCAGTGGCACTCACTTATGTGCAAATATGGAAACTTTCATGGCATGCAAATTAAAGCATAAGAAGCTGAATTTTATGCTAATGAAGCAAATCAACACAGTGGATCGATTCAGCAACCTCTAAAGCAACCATGTAAACTCTGTGTCCATGTTGGCTGTTAATTTGGAAACTTTCCGAATAACCATGGAAAGGAGTCTACACAGAAGCAAGAGCAAGTAAAACCTCTTAAAATGTGTACAGAACTGACTTCAACATGTAACCCCACACATATTATGACCTAATTATACACTATGGATGCTAGAATATCACAATTACAAAATAAAGAATACATTTGTAAGAGCCATGACATAAATGTACTTTTGCACCCCCACCAACAAAAGGAAATATAATTGTATGTAATGCAGGTGGCTACAATGTTTGAACATCCTGAAACAGACTATTATATTGCAGTGTAAGCATATGTAGTATGTAGCAGAAATATGGGCAAAGGAATAGCCTCCCTTGTGCTTACAAAATTGTGCTCCCATGCAGTTTCTCATCGACATGGCTTCTAACCATATAGATTCCAGGCTGCCTGCACAGTGAAGATGCAAATAAGGTAAAAACTCATTGGTATTACTGAATCCGAAAAAAGGGTAACTCTGTAGGGATGTTCACTCCATGTAGGCACTTTCACTGTGTTGTTCTTTTTAATGGATGTCAACAGTGAGTGATGACATCAGGGTATGTGTCAGGTTACACTTTCAAAGTTGTACAGGTCAATCTGCGGAGGGTGAAGGTATATGTAAGCTATGCACAAATCACAGGTTATATGTCATCCTCAGAATTCTGTTGTAAAATGTGTTTTCTCAGTCTATTTCAAATAATTTTTGTGCATTTTTTAATATCCTCATTTATGTGATAGTGTGCATAGTGCATCATTGTGCAATAGAGAAATGAATGGCAGCTTTTGTTGTGCATGTCATGTAAATATTCCTGTGGCACTATGTGTATGTGTATGGCTAGAGTGCAGAAGGTCCTGGGTCCGATTACAGGGTGAGCAAGTTTTTCTTTTTATACTGAATGTTTGCATGATATCATGGGAATGGAGGAAAGTAATTACAATTTTTTCATTCTTGCTTTATTTATGTATAGCTGCTCTGGCGTGCACAGGTATGTGCGGAGGTGGATCTAGCACAATAATGAGCAAGCAGCAGGTATGTGTTATAGATGCTAATTACTTTATAAGCAGGTAAATTCCATTTTCATGAACCAATCCAACATGATGCAACTATTCAACATGCTATAAAGCATCCATGTAACCTCCATTCTTGTTTCATAAATACTTCAATACTATTGGAGTAGAGACAAGAGCATTTTAACTGAAGCAATGCTACAAGCTGCTGCAGCTATTCTACATCTGCATGTGCTAGAGGTTGAAGTCAGTGCTACTGGTACTGATTACCATAGGCCTAGGCCGACAAGGAGAAGAGTGTACAGGCCCAGGGTAACTTATCAAACGCTACATGACCTGGAGATTGTAGAGCACTACAGGCTGGACAGAGACACCTTACAAGAACTCTATGAGCTCTGCCACCCTTGACTTAGAGCCAAAAGCCAAAGCCAATTGAGTGGAGCCCATCCCAGTGGCAACTAAGGTATGTGTAACCCTTAGAATATTAGTTACAGGTACTTCTCAAAGAGAAACTGAGGACATGATGGTTGTGTCACAGGTTACAGCATCCAGGATCCTCCACCAATTCCTGGATGCTATGCTTATACACGCCAGTGAGCACATATGTTTTCCATGTAATTCTGAGGTAAGAGCTAACAAAATGCAACAGTTTTACCCTGTAGCGCACTACCCTGAAATACTGGATGCAATAGATTGCATTCATGTACACATCAAGGCACCACCTGGTAAGGAGTGTCAAAATCTACATTAACTGCAAGGGATACCTCTCCATCAACTGCAAAGTTGTATGCAATTCCCAGGGAATAATCTTGAATGTGTGTGCTGGCAACCCTGGCAGTTATCATGACTCCCATATCTGGCACACATCACAGCTGTATCAGATGTTTGCTAGGAGGGACATCCCTCGGGGCCATTTACTGGTAGATGTTGGCTATGCACTGGAACCATGGATGATGACACCCATCAGAAGTGCACACACCCAAGGAAGAATACCCTAATGAGGCACACACCCAAACCAGAAACATCATAGAGCATGTGTTTGGGTTGTTGAAGTCTCGATTCCAGTGCTTAAATACATCTGGTGGAAGCCTGGAGTATAATCCAGAGACATGTGCACAAGTCTTCACAGTTTGTGCTATACTACACAATCTGATTTTATGGAAACAGCTGCAGCAGGATCAGCTAGGAGAAAAGACACACATCCCCCCACCAATGCCTAGGTCACCACAGCCACAGTCAGAGGAGGGTTCAGAAGGGGAACCACCAGTTGCTGTGCCTGTAGGCAGATGTAGGCATGCTCAGTATTCCCTTGCTTTTGCTGAAAGACAATGCATAGCACATTCACTGACCACCTAGGTGCTGAATACCATTCTCCTACTTGTACACATAGTAAATTTGATGCCAGGCAACTCACACAATCTGTACCTCCCAATGTACTGGCTGTGCACTGCTTGTATCAGACAGAGTCAGCCCTGAATTCAAAATGTATCCACTGCCACATTTGCAAGGTAAGTCCTGAACCTAGAGTGTAGTTTTTGAATGATATTATGGCATATCCCTGTATTTAGTAGGTTGGAACAGTAATTAAGTAAATAGTGCCATGGATTTGTGCAAAACACGCTTTAACATGTGACAACAGATTGACCTTTACTTTATTCATATGTGCCCATTAGTAAATACTAGGCCTCAGGTTTCAAAGATTCACAAAATCCTACCTCTGAAGTATACTGATGAGCACTACATGGCCTTATTTTTGCACCATACCTTTGTACTAGAAAATCCATAAAGAGAGACGTTAGACAGTACTCATATGCATTGCAGTTTGTGACTTCACAATCTTTTGCAAGACCAAATAACAGGCAGGAAGCAGAATAAGGAAAGCAACAAGAGCATCATATCCTTGTTTGTGCCATAGCAGTATCAACTTTGCTTACTCACAAAAGTACAGGCTATGCTTGTTTCTGATATAACAGTAAATGACCCCCCCCCCAAGAGCAGTATAGCCTTGCTTGTGCCTTCATATCAACTCAGCAATGGTCTCCCCAAAAGAACAGTATATGGCTGTTTGTTCCATCCAACCTGGCTTCAGTTGCTGGCAAATGTGTATCATATAACTCACAGTTAATATCAGAACACATTTTAAGGCCAAGGTTATTGAATGCCTTTTACACGTGAATGTCTCACAGTACTGCGCAGATAACTGATGAAGTACCAAGAAACACAGAGAAGTAAGATAAAGCTGTATATTTGAAAATATACTCTTAACAGGTTATGTGACCAGCAAAGTGCACTACATCCAAATATAATAAAGAGGGTTAAAAGTACACATCAGAGCTGAAGATCGTATAGCAGTGTACATTCTGATGCTGTTTGTGGGAACAATGGCTTCAGTTCTTTGCTGCAAAGCTGTTCATGTGGCAAAGAGGGCTAAGGCATCCATCCTGTTTTCTCAATCTGCAGTAGTGTGAGAGTTCAAATCCTGAAGTACGTAGAAGTAATGTGTATGTCATACGTTAATTTTGCTCAGTTCATGTATGTCTCCTTTCCATTTATTTACCTACTTTTCTTTTTTTTTATTCCACTGTTTTCGTGATGTGTCACATAGCACAAACAAATAAGACTGCTGGTTTGGCTGTGTTTATGTGGCTTGCATGAAGCATGACATTGCTGAAACTGTACCACCTAGGAAGCAGACAGGCAGACATAAAAACCAGATATGTTCAATAAATGCTTTTGGCCATCACAAAAACCCTGTGTGGAGTAACTGTCACACATTCTGTGGCTCACATTTGCATACTGCTTACCTATGTGCAAACAGATGTATCCTCCATATGAATACACTTAGTTAACCATAGCACAAATCAGTTGCCCAATGCTCACATTTCAACTGTTTAGATATTTGTAGAATGCCTTGATTTTTGCATCACATTTTTGTCCTGCTCCTTATAAAAAGTTGGTTTCCTGGCAAATAATTTGAAAATACTTGAGTACTGAAGCCAGAAAACAGTGCTAGACATCTGAATTTCAAATCTCTTACCCTTCAGACAATTCACATTAATGCAAAACATGTTTGTAAGAGCAGTATGTAAAACGTGTCCCTATGTTTGTTTTTTTTTTAACTCAATATGTATGACTTTGTCCAGATTCTTTGCTATAAAAGGTAGAGAGGAATGGCACAATATGCTATGGAAATGTATATATGATGTTGTCTGATTTAAGTCCATGTGTTGGCCACACACTCACAATTACAACCCTGGGGTCTCAGTTTATTTTTTTCCAAACATATATCAACCACACAACAAAGTGTAATTTATAATGTTTTGTGCTCCCTCATGGACCATGACAGTTGGTGGTGCTCACAACCTTGATCTGCTAAACTCAAACATTCAGATATGCTCAGTAATGGTACTTGTGTTCTTATACAGCTAGGGTTTGAAGCAGTCTAGAGATATTAGGCTATTAGCCTCATATGACACTATGACTCTATGTGCCTATGCAGGAATCCAAAGCTGTTGTTCCTCACATGGCCTGCTGATGTCATCTAAGTCCACCTGCACTCATTTCTAAGTTAGACTTGTTCTGTGGTGTGTGCACTAAGTACTGTGTTCTGTAGTATTTGCACTTAGATAGGTAGGAGTTGTAATCTCCATGTAAGTGGTATTCTACAGTTACTTCTCTAATCGCATCAGTGGCCATTTTTTGGATAGCTGCTCATCCCTACACAGTCACTCCATACCAGTTTCACAACTTGTTTTCTCTCATGGGGCCTGCTGATGTCATCTACTATAAGTTCACCTGCACTCCTGTGTAAGTTAGACTTGGGTGGCACATGTGTTAAGTGCTGTGTTTTGTATTCTGTGCACTTAGATATGTAGATGTTCTAATCTTACTGTAGTCAAGTGGGTTGGTGTGATTCTCGACAGCAGAGTATAGGTAGTACCCTACAGTTACCTCCCTAATGGCATAGTTGGCCATTCTTTTTTTATTGCTGCTCATCTCTACACAGTCATTCCATACCGGCCTTCCAAGCTGTTGACTCCCATAGGGCCAGCTGATGTCATCGACTATAATCCACCTGCACTCCTATGTAAGTCAGACTTGTTCTATGGCACATGTATTAAATGCTGTGCTCTGTAGTCTGTGCACTTAGGTAGGAGTTGTAATCTCCATCTAAGTGGTATCCTACAGTTAATTCTTGAATGACATGGCTGGCCATTTTTTATAGCTGCTCATCTCTACACAGTCATAGCATGCTGGCCTCCCAAGCTGTTATCTCCCACAGGGCCTGCTGATGTCATCTACTATAAGTCCACCTGTACTCATGTGTAAGTCAGACTCGTTTTGTGGTGCATGAGTTTAATACTGTGTTCTGTAGTCAATGCACTTAGATAGGTAGGGGTTCTAATCTCACTGCAGTCAACTGGTTGTGTGTACCTCTCTCTGCATGTGTGAACCAGCTGTAACTGGATATTACAGACAGTATTTTACACCAGCAGGTGGAACACTGTTATTCCAATAGTTTTAGCAGACAATGCTGATGTCAGAAGCTATATCAGAGTACTGTATATGCATGTGTCTCACCAGGGCATGATCAGACAGTGGCCTGGATGTCAGGCAGACATCACATCATGTAATACAAGACAGATTAAAGTGACATGTGTTTTAATCTGCACACATACATCATGACATAGTTCATAGGCTCTATATTAGCTTGATGAGAAAGCCATGTGGGGTGTCCTGCAGATGCATGTTTCTGGTGAGCTACATTCAACAGAGATCATGATACTGTACTGTTCTGATGAGATTATACTACAGTGCTGTTATGCAATCCAGAGATCTGAATGTGATGGCCTGACTTATGATGTGCGCCATACATTTGTACTGGATAATCATTAAAGAGAACAGTTAGAAAGTAATGAGACAAACTGGAGTTGTTGACTTTACAACTCTTACAAAAGAATACACTATAAAGTAATAAATGTTGAGATTATAAGTTAGCAAGCAAAGGAGAGTAACATTGCTGAAGCTGAATTCATCTTCATGTCTTGGTGAGTACCTTCATGACTTGGACCCTGTTTTTCACAAAATCTCAACAAGACAACGCTGATATACTGACTGAATTTATATACCATATACCATGGACAGAAGTAGGTCAAAAATTAAAAAAGATAGCAGGGTGCACAAGACCCAGGATAAAAAGTGCACAATCCTGGTAGGTGCACTGGTGCCAGCACTAGAAAAAATAACAGTATAGAATCCTCAAAATATGGAAACATTCCTACAATGGGGGCAAGCCAGGCCCAGGGGGAGGATGGGTCCCCTGTGTAGAAGGAGGTAGCAGTCCACAAAAATCACAAAAACTGATAGGCCAAATAAGAGCCACAAAGACAATAGACTGGACTGTTGGGGATAAGATAGAAAGTATGTATTGTTACTGTTATGTCAAAAGCCCAGAATTTCTAGATACAAGATATACAAAAAGATTAAGAAAGAAATTTTATGAAAGAAAAATACTTCCACAAGAAAAACTGTCAGAAGCTTCAAATAAAATTTTGTGTTCATTAATACAACAGATTTGTGAAGAAACATTACATAGACCAAGAAACTTTCATCTGTTTGGGAAAAGAAACATCTGAGGAAGTGTAAAAATATAAACAAAAACCTACAGATTTTTGAAAAGGATAAATAAGAACTATGGACATGGGAAAGAAAGATTTGATATGGTGCAATATTTATGCAAAACCAAAAGCCAAATTAATCAGTACAAAAAAGACAGTTCCAGAGATATTCAAAGAGAAATATAGGCAAATGCATCTAGATATGGAAAATTTCACAATACAAAATAATATAACAAAGAGAGAATGTAGAAAAGAAAATTAGTAAAGTAGAAGTTAAAAAATAGAAAAAGGTATGGAATGCCTGTGAAGTGAATGATTTGGTGTAGAAGGTCTAACACAGGTTACAGCATAGCATGATGGGATGAGTCCCCAAAGTAAGGAGAAACAGAAAGATTAGGAGACATCTGAAGAAGAAATGTAGACATGGGAAAGAAAAAGAGTTTTAATATGCTGTAATATTTATGCAAAAGAGAAAACAAAACTAATCAATACAAAAAGAGCAGGACCAAAGATATTTAAAGAGAAATATGGGCAAAGAAATCTGGACATAGAAAAGTTTACAATATAAAAAATAAAAAGACAGAGGAAAAGCAGAAAGGAGATTAGTAATGGAGAAGTTAAAGAAATAGAAACTGCGGTTATGGAGTACCTGCGAAGTGAAGGATTCAGTGTAGAAAATCTAACTCAGGAAGCACCCCAGCAGGATAGAGCAACAGACATCCAAATTAAGGAGAAACCAGTGGAATGGGAAGCAATAGGCTAATTCCATATATGACAATATTTTGGAGCATTCCGCAGGAAACCAGTATAAATGTCCACTTGAAGCTGGACAACACGGGAAGAAACAGGAAACTGTGGCAACTCTGACTTAGTGAATATTGAGGAGTGATAGACCAGTGAGTTCCCATATGACAGAGCAACAGATGATAGAGCATGAAATTGAACAGAATGTGCCACAGAAAGATGCTATAGAACTTTCTATAGAATGCCCAAAGGAAATGCAGAAAAAATGTGCCCTCAATTCATCAGAAATTATGTAAGAGAAGTGTTGCTTGATTTAATAGAGACAGATAGACATATTAAGATCAATAAAAGAAAGAGACTGCAGAAGGTCAATAAAACCCAAAAAGTCAGAAGTTTGATAAAACAAATGAAAACAGTAATTAGGAGTGTCCATAGAGATCCATGCAATATAACAGAAGTAAATACGATGTATTACTGTGCAGCTAAATTAATAACAGATAAAGTTCTACCACAAGAACATAGGGTAGTGAGGGAAAGGAAGGGGAGAAATCAAATAACATCATTGAAGTATCAAATAGATAAAACTATAAAACAATTACGACAAGAAGTGTCACTGTTAGAGGAGTATAGAAGAGGGAACAGATCGACAAAAATACTAAGAAAGATGTGATAAAAGCAATGTGCAGTACTAGAACAGATCAGGATCTGTCATGCACTATTGCAAATAATTAATTAAAAATCTCAGCACAGGCAGATAAACTTAGAAGATATGCAGGTAAATAATTGAAAAGTACAAAATAAGCAATTTATTGATTACCCCAAAAAGTTTTATAGAGAACTGGGAAACAAGGCAAAAGGAATTGAAAGACCACCCAAAAAAGAAGAATAGATACATTTTGGAGAAGTGTCTATGAAGACCCTGTAGAATATAACAAAGATGTTAAATGGATAGAAGAAGTAAAAAAAAGGAAAAGAAGTTCAAAGATACAGGATATGAAGTAGGATGAACTAACAGCCAGAAAGACTGAAACAAAGTTAAGAAAAGACTCTGGAAAACCCCAGGCCCAGATGCAGTACCTAACTTCTGGCTGAAAGTATGAACATCTTTGCACAAAGATTTAGCCCTGAGTAAGAACTATTTGTATGAGCACCCTGAACAGACATCAGCTTGGCTAACAACAGGAAAAACAATGTTCCAACTTAAGAGTGAACCTGCAAGCTACCCTAAAAATTGTAGACCAATAACGTGCCTTCTGAAGACATATAAACTGTACACTGGAATTAATGCAGACAGAACTTATAGTCATTTAGAAGAAAACTCAATAATAGCAATAGAACAAAAGGGCAATAAAAGAAAGCCATATGGAGCAAAGGATCATTTGTTGCTAAATAAAGTTATGGTGGAGAACTGTAAAAAGGGGAAGAATCTAAGTATGGCATGGATTAACTACAAAAAAAATTGACAGTATCCCACGTTCATGGCTAAAAAGTGCTTAAAATGTATATGATACACCCTGCATTGATTGATTACATCACAGTGACCATGAAACAGTGGTAGACCACTTCACAATTGAGCCATGATAAAGGACAAATTATTATTCTAGGGATAAAAATCCAAAGAGGGATATTCCAGGGTGACTGTCTGTCACTGCTGCTATTCTGCCTTGCCCTTAACCCATTATGCTGTCTACTTAACAGATTAGGCCATGGCTATAATTTGGCTCATAGAAAACAACAAAGTGTATAAACTTTTCATCTTCTCTTAGTCAGTGATTTAAAACTGTATAGCTCATCAGATCAGGAGCTGAAAGCACAACTGCAAGTAGACAAAACCTTTCAGATCATATAAGAATGTCATTTGGTCTTGATAAATTTGCAAAAGTAACCTTTAAAGCAGAAAACCTGTGCCACCAAGAAAACATCAGTTTGGGACATCCAAATTAAGGAGAAACCAGTGGAATGGGAAGCAATAGGCTAATTCCATATATGACAATATTTTGGAGCATTCCGCAGGAAACCAGTATAAATGTCCACTTGAAGCTGGACAACACGGGAAGAAACAGGAAACTGTGGCAACTCTGACTTAGTGAATATTGAGGAGTGATAGACCAGTGAGTTCCCATATGACAGAGCAACAGATGATAGAGCATGAAATTGAACAGAATGTGCCACAGAAAGATGCTATAGAACTTTCTATAGAATGCCCAAAGGAAATGCAGAAAAAATGTGCCCTCAATTCATCAGAAATTATGTAAGAGAAGTGTTGCTTGATTTAATAGAGACAGATAGACATATTAAGATCAATAAAAGAAAGAGACTGCAGAAGGTCAATAAAACCCAAAAAGTCAGAAGTTTGATAAAACAAATGAACACAGTAATTAGGAGTGTCCATAGAGATCCATGCAATATAAAAGAAGTAAATACGATATATTACTGTGCAGCTAAATTAATAACAGATAAAGTTCTACCACAAGAACATAGGGTAGTGAGGGAAAGGAAGGGGAGAAATCAAATAACATCATTGAAGTATCAAATAGATAAAACTATAAAGCAATTACAACAAGAAGTGTCACTGTTAGAGGAGTATAGAAGAGGGAACAGATCGACAAAAATACTAAGAAAGATGTGATAAAAGCAATGTGCAGTACTAGAACAGATCAGGATCTGTCATGCACTATTGCAAATAATTAATTAAAAATCTCAGCACAGGCAGATAAACTTAGAAGATATGCAGGTAAATAATTGAAAAGTACAAAGTAAGCAATTTATTGATTACCCCAAAAAGTTTTATAGAGAACTGGGAAACAAGGCAAAAGGAATTGAAAGACCACCCAAAAAAGAAGAATAGATACATTTTGGAGAAGTGTCTATGAAGACCCTGGAGAATATAACAAAGATGTTAAATGGATAGAAGAAGTAAAAAAAAGGAAAAGAAGTTCAAAGATACAGGATATGAAGTAGGATGAACTAACAGCCAGAGAGACTGAAACAAAGTTAAGAAAAGACTCTGGAAAACCCCAGGCCCAGATGCAGTACCTAACTTCTGGCCGAAAGTATGAACATCTTTGCACAAAGATTTAGCCCTGAGTAAGAACTATTTGTATGAGCACCCTGAACAGACATCAACTTGGCCAACAACAGGAAAAACAATGTTCCAACTTAAGAGTGAACCTGCAAGCTACCCTAAAAATTATAGACCAATAACGTGTCTTCTGAAGACATATAAACTGTACACTGGAATTAATGCAGACAGAACTTATAGTCATTTAGAAGAAAACTCAATAACAGCAATAGAACAAAAGGGCAATAAAAGAAAGCCATATGGAGCAAAGGATCATTTGTTGCTAAATAAAGTTATGGTGGAGAACTGTAAAAAGGGGAAGAATCTAAGTATGGCATGGATTAACTACAAAAAAAATTGACAGTATCCCACGTTCATGGCTAAAAAGTGCTTAAAATGTATATGATACACCCTGCATTGATTGATTACATCACAGTGACCATGAAACAGTGGTAGACCACTTCACAATTGAGCCATGATAAAGGACAAATTATTATTATAGGGATAAAAATCCAAAGAGGGATATTTCAGGGTGACTGTCTGTCACTGCTGCTATTCTGCCTTGCCCTTAACCCATTATGCTGTCTACTTAACAGATTAGGCCATGGCTATAATTTGGCTCATAGAAAACAACAACGTGTATAGACTTTTCATCTTCTCTTTGTCAGTGATTTAAAACTGTATAGCTCATCAGATCAGGAGCTGAAAGCACAACTGCAAGTAGACAAAACCTTTCAGATCATATAAGAATGTCATTTGGTCTTGATAAATGTGCAAAAGTAACCTTTAAAGCAGAAAACCTGTGCCACCAAGAAAACATCAGTTTGGGACAATAATGTAATATAAAAGAACTTGAGCAAGAGGGAGTACAGAAATATTTGGGAATTTATGAAGGATCAACAATAACGCATGAAAAATACAAATAAAACTCAGAAAGGAATATTTTAGAAGACTTACATTAATCCTAAAAACAGAATTGACGTCTAGGAACAAAATTCAAGCTATAAACCAATTTGTTCTTCCTGTCCAAACTTAGAGTTTTGGAGTGACTGACCTGCCCCCAAAGGTGCTGGATAGATTAGACAGGAAAACAAGAAAGATGCTTCATGTTCATCAAATGATTTGTAAAACTCAGTGCATACCAAGATTATACATTGCCTGTTCCAAAGAATGTATGAGCCTTCTTGAAATTGATTGCATGTATAGATCTGCAATTGTGGGACTGCACACATATGCTGACCTCACAAGAACCAAACATAGTAAAAGTTCTGAAATATGAGGAGAATAAATTTAAGATGACGTCCCCGCTTAGTCTAGCAGAAGCATATCAGCATGAAACAGGAATGGAAATCAAACCAGAAGTAGATACAAAATCAGGCAGCAACTGAATGTTCCAAAAAAAGCAAAAAAAAAGATTATAAGGTGAAGGATCGGATGAGAAGGCAAGAAATGTGGAAAATGCATAAATATAGTTGCAAGTATAGAAAACTTCATAAAGAACCCCATGTTGTTCGGGACTAAATGCAGGAATGGTTAAGGAGAGGCGAATTCAAACAAAGATGAAAGGTTAATACTGGTGGCCCAAGACAGTGGTCTACATACACGTTGGTTTATAAAGTCCATTGAACATGTGGGAGAAACAGACAAATGTAGGTTTTGTAAGATCCATTTGGAAAGCGTTGCATATCTCATTGCTGGTTTTGACATACTAATGGCTGAAAGACTGTACATTGAAAATCATAATAATGTGACAAGGCTGTTGCATTGGGGATTGTGCAAACATTATAATACTTAAGTGGCTGAAAAACACTGGAAACATGAGCCACAAAGCAACATAGAAAATGATGAAGTCTACATCACATGAGATCACCCATTACCAGCAGTTCAAAAATAGATGCAAGAAAACCAGATATAGTGGTCCATGAAAAGAAGACAAAAGTAGCATTGATTATTGAAATCATTTCACTAGTGACTACAGTGTCTTGCATACAGAGAGACACAAAGTCTTAAATTATCAGTATTTACAGCCAGAAACAAGAGCAATATGGAAGAAAGATACCTAAACAGTTCCAATAGTAGTAGGAGCAATGGTTCTTATAAAAAATAATCTACAACAGTATTTAGATATGTTACCAATACTTGTAAATCCATATGAATTGCATAAGGAGTCATTACTGGGCACATTGCAGGTGCTGCAAAGAGCACTTCTGGCTGACATCAAAGACTGAAACAATAATAACTTCATGAACTTTAATCATACTTTGACTTAGGAATGGGGTCCATTCCTGTCATGGTATTAGAAACCCAAAAGTCTTGGAGAAATTAAGAAATAGTGAAATGATGATGCTATTCACTGTACAACTTGGGAAGGCAAATATAATTCACAGGTACAATTAACATTTCAACAACATATATGTAGATATACTAAGCAATAATGTAGCTAAACACCCTGCGCGTCAGACACAAATCTTTAGTTTCCCTGAATTCAAAAGAGAGACATTAGGGATATGGCACAGTTATCATCACTTGCACAGGGTGTTGTGGGGGGTTCCCTACTTAATTTCAAAATACTGAAATCACGAATTTCAGTATTTTGCAATTATAACAGCAAAGTCTTGAAATACCAGTAAACCAGACGCGCAAAATTCAAAATCCCAAAGTACGGAGATTTTGAATTAGCACTTCTGGTGTTGTGGTGTATGAATGGTAAGATGTGAGTTTGGGTATGTTTGTAAGTGTATGCGTGTTGGTTAGGGGCTTTACTGTATGTCAGTGTGTGTTTTGACTGAGATGTGTGTGTGCGAGGGTGTGTACAATGTGTGGGAGTGAGTTACCTGTGTGTGTCTGATTGTGCGATCTCGGAGTTAGTATTTATAAGTAGGGAGGGTGTGGGGGCACAGCCCCCCACATGGGGATGCAGGGTGGCTTGCCCCCTGCTTATCTGTAGTGTAGGATATTATATTTGAGTTGGGGGAAAGTTGTGTGTATGTGTTTGTGTGTGCTGTATCTGTAGTGTACCATCGGGATTTTGAATTTCGTGGTTGTACGGTTTCGTTGTTTGGTGTGTTCGGCTATGTAATTTTGAAATACTGAAATTTGGGATTTCAGTATTTCAAAATTACATAGGGAATCCATTGTGGGAGGGGTGTAGGAGGCCTTGGCTGACTACAAAGGTTGTGTGTGAGGAAGAATGGGGAAGCAGGCAGGCTGAACCATGTAACTGCTGTGTGTATGTGTCTGTAGGCGTCCTTCATGTGAAAGTGGTGTGCGACAGTGTGCATGAACACAGCCAAACTCAGTGCTAGCTCTGTGTCTTGGTATGTTGGACAGGTGTGAGATGTGCATGGTAGAGTTGTCAGTTCATCATTGTCACCCTAACCATGAGACCTAGCTCTGCCAGGAAATGCACTGGCAGCTCCACACCCAAGGTCAGATCCAGTGCTACTACCTGAATTTGACTGTTGTTTGCTGGACGTGCTCCCTTCATGGGACTGCCTAGGACTATGAGCCCATGGCCAGTCACATCTGGGTGTGGATGGCACACACCCTGATGGTACAGGGGGAGTACTGCAACTATGAGAGCAAAATTGGGCATGCCCACATTGGTTACTAGAAGATGGTGTGGCTGACCTACACCCATGTGGACTACATCCCCCTCCCAGTAGAACTATCATCATAGACACTGCATAGTCCATGATATAAACCCCTCATTCCATCACAGACATTCCATGTTTCAACATGTCATTCAACTGATCCATTGAATTGGCTACACATTGGAGGCAGTCATGGATGTCAGAATCCGCCAAATCTAGAACCCTGAGCATTTGTCTGGAGCACCTTTCAGAATATGCCTGTTCCTCTATGACAGCCCTAAACATCCATTTAATGACATGGGAGTAGACACCTGCACCAGGTAGAGGAGGGACAGCAGGTCTCCTCCGAGCAGACCTATGAACCATCCTGTGTGACACTTCACCAACAGTTTGGCTATGGACAAACTCAACAGGCATTTAAGCCACAGTAGCTACAGTCCCCTGATCAATGTCCTCATCATCAAACTGTCCAATATCTCTGGCCTCAGTTGACCTAGCCCTACTGGCTGTGTCCAGGGAAAATGAAGGGGGTTGCTGGATGTCAAGCTCTGTGCCAGATTCAACCTCTGCACCCCCCAAGTGGGCTTCAGTGTTGTCACCATCATCATCAGTGTCTGTTGAGACACTGAAATCAGGTGTCAGAATGCCCATACCCCCACTGTAATGCTCACCTGTTATAAAAAGGGAGAAACACAGGAATACATTGGTACCTACACTACTATGCAACAATATATGTTAAAAAAGAAACTACTGTAACTATTACAGACAGTACAGCAATACATACAACAGGCCTGAGAGGACACCTTATGATATATCTTGAAATGTATCTACAGTACTGCCATAAATGTATTAGTCTTACCATCTGCAGTAAGCCTGTTTCTCTGTATCCCTGATGGTCTTGAAATAAGTAAAGCAAGAGCTAATTGGCAACAGTATCACATTTAACAGTAAAACAGGGGGTAATACATTTATAACTCTATATCTGCAGTACCTCAAATGTCAACCATAATGTGGCTGGCAACTTCAAACTAAGCTTATAACTCTAGCAATCCTAAATCCATCCACCCAGCAAACTACTGGCACAGACATATGCATTAATGAAGTTAGTGCACTATGCCACAGTATTCTACTTATCATCTAAAAAATTCCTGGAAGCTCCTCTTGGAATGCAGGAGTTGCTCCCACATCCAGAACATAATGTGCCATGGATTGCTGGAAGCTGTCCTGGGTGGCAATGTTCACCAGGAATTAATCAGTGGCAGTAAGAGGGGGTTCTGAAGCAAGGCCTACACTTGTAGCTTGATGATTATGTGTCACTGCAGCTGCATGCCTCTGTGCAGCAGTTACCATATCTGTTCCTCTGTGATGCACCTGCTCATATGTGTGATTGTGTCATCCAACAGTGTTAATGTTGGCCACTAATTCATCTTAGAGGGCTGTACGTTCAGCCATATTGGCCCACTCCCTGGACAGCAGCACAGCAGCGTGCTGCCTTAAGGCACCAATTATCAGATTATTCTCTGCATCTGTAAATGGGGGCCTGTGATGAACAGACATATTGTGTCCTACAAGACAAAAGAATGATAATATATGAGGATCACATAACTACAAATAACTGTTTACAGATAAAGCAGTAAAGGAAGGCTGTTAGCATTCCCTCTGGATAAACATTAAAGAGTCTGCATATCTGCAAAAACAGCAAGACAGAGGATATAAAACAGGGAGACTAACAAGAGAAACATGTCCTTGATTGTGCCACAGCAGTAAGTACAATATGCTTATCCACCCAAAATAACAGTGCAGTCTAGTGAATGCCCTTGCACTAACTATTTTTTGCCCCACCCTAAAACGAAATGACAGGCTAAGGACCCATTGTGCTAGCAAAACATCTTTGAAATGCTAAATGTGCTATCAAAGGACCTGTCCATGTAACATGTGTACATATTTATAACACAGCATCCCCTTTTTAGGTATTCTCAATGCTGTGTACCTGTGAAATGACTTGGCAACTAAGGCCATGTCAGCATTATACTTCTAAGTAATGCATACAGATTAAAGTGTGATAGTCATTACTTCACATTTATTCTTAACTACAGTCCAGCATATGCATACTGTAGGTAACAAACTGGGAACATACCTGCTGGAGTGCAATACTCCTCTGTAGAGAAATACTGTGAAGAAATTCCATTGTCTTAGTGTGTTGAACAATGTACTAACTCTCCTCAACATCAGTTTAGCTATCTACACATGTGCCTTTTTATAATGCAGTACATTATTAATGGATTGCATCTGTCTTAGTCTGTGCTGCAGAGATGCTACTTACAGCATAAGCAGGTGAACTGCATCATATTCAACCAATCTTGTCAGGCTATTCAACAAGATATAAAGCATCCATGCAGACTCCACACTGTTTTTTCCTAGGCATATCACAAAGTGTGGAGTACAGACACAGCATTTACAAGGTAAGTCCTGAACATGTACTGTAATGCATAATACTATTATGGCATATACTTGTATTTCATCACATGTTACACTAAGCAGGTAAAAGGTGGCAGATGTGTGCAGAAATTCAAGTAACGTGATAGCACAGAGTTATTTTACTTGTATATGTCCATTAGAAAGTAGCAGTCCTCAGCCATTCAAGATTCACACATTCTTAACTCTCCAGAGTACTAGTGATCAATGTATGGCCTCAGTTTAGCATCATATGTTTGTAATGGAATATCTTTACATAGAGAAGTTGTGCCATAATGTGACCTTAGCTTGCCCCTCCTTGTAAGAATAGTGTACCCTTACATGTACTATAACAAGAATTCACCTTTGCTCCCACCACCAAATGAGCAGTGTATGGTTGTTTGCGGCATTCAACCTGGCCTTTATTTGCTAACAACTGCATATCATACTATTCCCAGTTAATATGCATACACAATGTAAGGCAAATGTGATAGACTGGCTTTCATACTGCATATCTCTGAATACTGGTCAGATAACTACGGGCACTCATAAAATCGTCTAAGGCCAGCTTCGATAGAAAGATTGCACAGGACACTAAGGATAATCAGAAGGCTTTCTTTAGTTATGTTAGGAACCTGGATGGGAATTCCCAGATATGCTCAGAATTAGTCCAAAATGACAAAAAATACACCGAACCCACAGACATTGCCAACATCCTAGCTGACAGGCTCAGCGCAAACTTCTCCCCCACCTCCCCACCAAAAAGGCAAATATCTATCCCAGCAGAGTGCTGCCCCCCTGACATCTCAGATGCTCAGGTAAGAGCTGCTCTCTCCAAAGCAAAAAACACAGCATCAATGGGACCAGACGGTGTCCTGGGCTGCATCCTACATGAACTCCAAGAAGAGCTACACCCAAACATAAAACTACTGTTCAATCTCAGCCTTACTACAGGATATGTACCCAAAGAGTGGCGTACAGCAACAGTGGTCCCTCTCCACAAAGGTGGTGCCTCAACGGATCCTGGAAACTATCGTCCCATAAGCCTGACTAGCTTGGTCTGCAAAGCTATGGAAAGGATCATCATGGACCTCATAAATAAAGATATTGGGGACCTACAGACACTGGATCCTACCCAGTTCAGCTTTGTTAAGGGCAGATCCTGCCTCTTAAACCTGGTTGATTTCTTTGAAACAGTCCCAAGGCCATTGATGAGGGGAAGGTGGTCCACACAGCCTACCTGGACCTCGAAAAAGCCTTTGATACAATACCCCACTCAGGCATTATAGATAAGCTCACCAGCTTAAATATAAACCCCCTATGTCACTAGATGGGTTGCAAACTGGCTCAAGGACAGAACCCACATGGTTAGAATTGCTGGAGCCATGTCAAACTCCAAACCAGTTACAAGTGGTGTCCCACAAGGCTCAGTCCTGGGACTGCTCTTGTTCGGTATATATTTCTTGGAGGTACAGGCAAACACGGAAGGACTGTGGCTGATCAAGTTCGCAGATGACTGCAAACTGGGTGCCATAATCAACTCTCCAGCCAACACAAGCATTCTCCAAAAGGGCCTCATAGAAACAGACAACTGGTGCCAGAGCCATGGCCTCAAGCTAAACACCAAAAAATGTATAGTCATCCCCTTTGGCAAAAACAAAGTGCCCACAAATTACCACATAGGTGGTAATCCATTAAGTACAGAAGAAGTAATTAGGGACCTGGGGACCCAAGTTGATAGCAGTCTCTCATTTGGCAACCACATGGCCAAAGTGGTTAGAAAAACATTTTATATAGCCCACCTAATCATGAAGGGATTCACATCTAGATCAGGGGAGGTCATCGTGCCTCTTTACTCATCCCTCATCAGGCCCATAATTGAGTACAATGCCCCTTTTGGGATGTACCTTACCAGACACCTGCAGCAACTGGAAAGACCCCAAAAGTACCTCACCAAGAGGATCAAAGGGCTCACACAGATGCCATATGCTGCCCGGTTAAAGAAACTCCAGCTCTACTCAGTGGCATATTGCCTGTTCAGGGGCAATCTGTGCCTGACGTATAAAGCCATGTCCAACCCGGAATTAATGGACATGCTGCACCTCAGAAAATCCAAATCCCATTGAGCTACGTGCTCGAGAGACTTGAACCTCAGCACTGAAATAAAGAGGACATGCTGGAGGGACAGATTCATAACCCAGAGGCTCTCTTCACTCTGGAATAAAATCCCAGTCCAGGTTAGGCAGAGTCCCTCATTGACTCTCTTCAAGAGGAATCTTGATGAGTGGATGGGAGATCGTAGGTTTAACCCGGGTATCACGTTTGTGTCACTGTTAGACAGCGGCACAGTATACTAACCTCGAAAAAGGGCATAGCAAAATTAATTTAAAATGGGTGGCGAAAGCCAAACACATTCTGGCTAGGCTTATAAATGCCCTAGGGCAGATAGCCTAGTATGAACCTATGAACCTATAACTGCTGATTGGCCAAGTGACACAGATTGGTATAATTTCAAGCAGTAGTCCTTACAGGTTCGGTGAACACTAAGTTCATTCAAATCTATTTCATACAATACATGTATAAACAACAGCTGATGACTTAATATCAGTAAAAATACATTATGGAAGATTGTTGTGTGATGGATGACTTAATGTTGTTTGCTGCCAAGCTGTTTGTGTGGCCTACAGGAATAAGGCACCCATTCTATTTTCTGAAGGTGCAATGGAGTGAGAATGTAAATCTAGACCTCTGCAGACATATATCCTGTGTAGTAACAAACTCTTTTTCCCCTTTTTTCTTTCTTCTTCTGTCTTACTTTAGTTGATGATAGGGGTGCATTGTTTGTGCAATGCACAGCTTAGCATAAACAAGTTTGACTACACTAATCTGTTTTGCATGTAGAGCAGCATTGCACAAAAATGATGACTGGACCACACAGGTAGCAGATAGGACCCAGACAGCCAAAAATAGAAACCAGATGCTTTCCAGTAATGTAACTGTGCACCACACAAACCCATTAAGTGCTGTTATGCGGTGGTTAACAGCAAGAATTTAACAATGAATGCTAACTTAGGGGATGTTATGTAACTTACTCTGTGGCAGAAGGTGTTAAGTTTAAGTCTGAAGTCTAGGTGGTCCTGGGTTTGAGTACAATGTGTACAGCCTTTGCATTACTGTTGTGACAGTGCAGCATTTAGCAATGAAGTGACACATAGAGAAAGGATTCCCCAACTTTCTTGTGGCAATAACTGTCAATGGGGGACTAACATCCATATTGTCCTGGCTTTGAATATAGTATATATCATTAAATTTTAATGTTGTACCAATTCACATTATAGTTACTCTCACTTATAGGAGGTGACCTAGTGTAGCATATATAATATTTATATGGCTTAGGACTGGCACAGTAATATTGTGTCAGTTATGTAATTATTTATTAATCTATGTATTGGCTAGTTAATAGCAAAAGTATGAGTGTAGGTATAACATGTACTATGGTCAGGCAAATATATTTCTGCTATGTGGCTTGGCATGCCCTTCCCATTGGACCAACAGTTACAGAACTGCCTGCATCTCAAATAACATAGAAATTGCATTAGTTACCAAACATCTGCATCACTTACCATCGCTCAAACACATTGTCTGCGTTGCCCCTGTTTGTACACTGATAAGCTTTTTGTTTTTCCTTTTTTCCACAGCACAATGGTTCAGGCCTGTACAATGGGAGCCACCTGCTCCCACTCCACTGGCTATAGCACCATGTCCCAGCATGTCAGGGACACACCCTGGTAGCACCCCTCTGCTGATGCTGCACAACATTGGTCCCCGAGTAGTTCTGCCGTACAGTATAGGCCAGTGGTTTCCTTAGGAGCAGTGGAAGAGGTAGTGATTTTATCACCCACGATAAACTGCCAGGGTTGGTGCATAGGATTGTACTCCACACGGCTGGTGCACACCTATGCTAGGTGAAGACACTGCTTTCCATTTTTTGTTTTGAATAATACAAGTAGATGCAGATGACAGACACTGCAGCCATTGACTCAGGGAGGTGACAGTGATGACAGCCCACTGGGTGAGGACTTGATTCTCACTGTCTCCAAACTTGGCATCCATAGGTTCTTAATGTCATACCCTCTCCCTAGCCATGGTGTTCACTCCTCTCTTTTGTCCTCCGCCATCGATTTTGTTGTGGTCACCTCTCTCTCTTTCTCTGGAGGTGACAATCCAAATTCAGCTAATATTCTTCATATACTATCAGATTTTGCTGTTGCAGAAATGGATAGCTAAGGTTCTTTCCTACACACATTCTGTGCATTTGTGCACTCTTTTCACTTTGTTTTTTCCGTGCTTGATCCCCATTTCACCACTTTCCTGTCTTCGTCATTTCTTTTCTTTAGAGAATCTGTGCGTGATGGTGCACCTACAGGAAAAGCAATTACAGCTAATATATAAACATGTATTTACAACCACTACCATGTTCCACAAAAATGATGACAGATTTATATGTTTCCCAATTTATAATATTTCTTTACACTTAAAAGTATGTGAAACGGTGACATATATCTGTATTTAAACCCAGTACCATCTGAACCAAAACAAGGTTGAATCAATGCAGTAACAGATGGTGCTACAGAGTCAGTTGAGTAGCAGGTGTATTTTACATGCTGAATAGACAATTGCAGATTTCACTGCTGTTGCATATGCCTGCTACTTAACTGAATCTTTGGCTGCAGATAATAATTGACTTCAGCCAGTGATAGGTTCCTTTCTTTGGCCACATAGAACTGGTTCCAAATAAAGCTGCAGCCTTTGCTACTTACTATTTTTCTCATTTCTGTTATTTATTCAAATTTGTATTTGCCTTGCTTAGTGAGGCTTCCCAATGCACAACATGGCACGTACATGCATTATAAAAATGGGGATTGCGCACTGTCTTTATAAGACATTAATGTCTATCATGCAATGATGCTTCATAAACAGTTAATGTTGCATATATGACATTGGTGATATAAGGAGCATGCACTGGGGAGTACAAAGGGTAAATATGAACATAATGTGTGACAGTTAATATTGAATGTATAAAATATACCTGCTAAAGAACTGACTCTGTGTCTGGATGGGTTAATGCATTGTTGTTGGAAGCAGATGTTACTTGGTTCAAAATGGGGTGTAGGTATGAATTTTACAAGTGTGTATGATAATGTTACATACATTTACTGATACTACAGTTATTTACAGTTGCTTAGTGATGGTGAGTATTGTGCACCATCTCGAAATAAGTCCTTAAATAAAAGAAATGGGGAAAATAGGAAAGTGGTGAAATGGGGAGTAAGCAGGGGGAAAACAAAGTGAAAGAAGGGCACAAATGTGCAGGAAGGATGTAGGAAAGAACCATAGATATCCATTTCTTCTACAATAAAAACTGATCAGATGTATACAATATCAGCTGAATTTGGACTGTCACCACCAGAGGCAGAGCTGACAACAACATAATCATGTTGTATAGCCAATTGGACCAACTCAAGTGTGTCAGGTAGACCAAGTAAACAGGTATGTGAAATGGAGAGTTATCTACGGGATGATTTTTTTTTTGGGACAGGTGGTCTATTTTTGTTTATTTATTTTTTGGTGATAGAGGAATGTTGGGGAAGGGACAAAATCATGTATGGGGCAGGCAAGTTGGCAAGGTGAAGAAGCAGTTGCTGACAGACAGGACATACAAGACAAGATACAGGAATGGTGAAGGACACAAGGGGGGTGAACACCATGGTTGGGGTGAAGGTGGGGAAATTGAGGTCTCATGGACATCAAGATGGGTGATGGTGGGAGTCAAGTCTTCACCTAGTGGATTGTCATCACAGTCCTCTCACTGCACTGGTAGCTCCAGTGCACAAAGTGTACATCTTCAACAGGTACTCTGCACCAGGATGAAGAGCACGTGCTCCATCCAATGTAGTTGTGTGTCCACTGTGTGTTGCACAGTCCTATGCACCATACCTGGCAATTCATTTTGGGTGATAAATGCACTCCCTCCACCACTCCCTGAGGGCCCTGGCAGTTCAGGAGGAGCAGAGGGGGTGCTGCCAGGCTGCAGCCTAGATGTGCTGGGCCTCATTGCTGGATCCAGTGGAGTGAGAGTAGAAGGATCACAGGGGACCTGCCTACCCTGCTGTGCTGTAGTAATAAAAAACATGAATATACAATTATATAAAAAAAAGAAAAAAAATTAGACAGATAAAAATAAATAGGTTATCAAAGAAAAACAAAAATTAAATGCATTAATAAAAATAAAAGCAAATTTTATAACAACAAACACAAAATCAGAAATAATACGTTAGAACAAAGAAATACAAAATTATACATAATAAAATTAAAACAAATTAAACAATAAAAAGAAGAAGAAAAGGGGTGGGATAACTTCATAGTTAATATACAAAGGTTTTTTACAATTATTTCACTCTGTTCTGTTACATTTTACTTTTAACAGTACCAACTCCTAAGAAATGTCTTTATTACTTTGAAGACTACCTAGTTACTAACGGATGGACACTGTAGTACTAATCAGATTGCAGCCACCAAGCATTCACGTGTGCATATATTGCACTTATGCATGCTTACACTTGACAGCAGTCCAGTCATGCTAGAGGTTTTGAGGTCTGACAGTAACTTGTTATAATGTAGCTAACATTATTGTGTATATAATGCTGAAAATATAACACTATTGTACACACTATTCTATGTTTGGGAAATGTGTCTTTGAACCTACAACTGCTGGCAACTGTAATACTGTACTTTTCTTTTGGACTACGTACTAATGCATGCTTAATGTCCTTTTATATTTTATACATGCCTGCTCACTGTTATTTGAGAATGTAAAATGGTTGCTTTGTGCTACAGAGTAAGCCATGCATACTTTCTTTTACAGTTGAGATATGCATGCTCAATTATATACAACTGTCTGAAATAACAAGTAATCCATCTATAACAGCTAAAGCTTCAATAACAGTACCTTTTGGGTCCATATCAATGCATCAAAGATACAGTCTATCAAATCCCTATTTATCAAACTCAGTAAATCAAAAGCTAAAGTCAGCGATCAATCTCTTCAGTGAATTTTTTCCCAGTGAAAGATACTAGATGGCCATCACTGGGAATTTGCACTTTTTCCCACTGTAGTGCAGTCTCAGAGTTAGTATATTTAGTTACGGGGTGTTTGGGGGTGCATTCCCCACCATTGGAGGAGGGGGTAAAGCCCCACACTTTGCTGGGTTTTAAAACTATGTGGTTCTTGTGACAGTTGCTAGGTTGGTCCACTTGTTTCTTTCCCTGAGAAAAAATTCACTGAAGAGATTGTTAAATTTAGCTTTCAAAACAACCTGAAAACCAGAAAACAAGTACTTAAAAAGGCAGGAACTGCAGAGCAAGGTACCACACGAACATGCTCTCATTCAGGAACACCAAAGCAAACCAGTCTACCTTCTGCACAGTTTGTTTACTTCAAAATGCTGAAACTGCAGAGCAAAGTACCACACAAACTTTCAAAATACTGAAAAAATGACTACAGGCAGCACAGCAGTTCCAGGAAACAGAATTTAATTCACAAAGACAGTCATGTAAGCGCTTTCATCTTGCTTCTGTGAGCAAGACTTCTTCAGACAAACAAAGCTTGTGCAAAGTGCAGCCATTCAAAATGTCACATGTCAACATCAATTAACTTCTAAAAACAAATGTTTAAAATTGTTTAAATGTTAGCTAAATACTAAATGGATAAATATGTGCAATACTGACCAAGTGTAAATATACATATTAAGGATGACCCTATTTTAAAAACTGTACAAGAAATTACTTAATCTGCAAAGTATATGCAAGTCATTTTAAAACAAATAAATAAATAATAAATACTATAAACTTAAACCCATTATCACTTAGGCTATCCACTTAAATACTAATGTATAAGAATAAAATTAAATTATTTTAAAATATATGTTTATTTTCACTACAAACTGAAATACAAGAAAATACAAGATATATAGAAATACAAAAGGTAAAAGTACAAAAATTACATTCAATTATCTCTGCAAGCTCCTTAGTTTTAATACTTTTACCTTTTGTATCTCTACATATCTTGTATTTTTTGTATTTCAGTTTGTAGTGAAAATATACATATATTTTAAAATCATTTCATTTTTTCAGTATTTTGGAAGCTATCTCTTTTTTTACCACACAAACTTGTTCTCCTTCAGGAACACCAAAGCTTTATTTTACAACAACAAATAAGTGCTTTCATCTCAAATTAACTTTAAAAGAGACTTCATCAGAAACCTGATGAAGTCTCTTTTAAAGTTAATTTGAGACAAAAGCACTTATTTGTTGTTGTAAAATAAAGCTTTGGTGTTCCTGAAGGAGAACAAGTTTGTGTGGTACTTTGCTCTGCAGTTCCTAAATTTAGCTTTCCATTTATTGAGTTTGACAAACTGGGATTTGATGGATTGTGTTTTTGATAAAGTGATATAGACCCCTACTTTTTATATGCATACATACCACATACTTCTCTCATTCTTGCTAGGGGCACTCCATAAGACCTCACATTTAAGGCCCTTTCTTCAGCAGCTGTGGAAAATAAAAAAATAAAACAAAACAGAATGCCATTATGAATTATGAATACCCATCTTTACCATATTCAGTTATAACATTTATTATTGGTCAATGCATTTTATACTTACACATCTTAGAGTGTGCTTCCCTCATTCTTGCCAAATGCACTCCATAAGAACTCACATTTAAGGCCCTTTCTTCAGCAGCTGTGGAAAAAAAAAACAGAATGCCATTATGAATTATGAATACATATCTTTACTATATTCAGCTATAACATTTACTATTGGTCAATGCATATTATACTTACACATATTGGAGTGTTCCCTGGTCTACCTTCCTTGATCCACTGATCAAATGTATCCCTCTTCCTCTTATGGTGACCGACATAATGATGATGACACTGATCACCACTGCATGGGATACCAGTCACACTGGTCAAAGCCCTAGCCAAACTAGTCCAGGCCTCAGATTTGTACTGAGAATGTGAGTAGTCCCTCTACTATAGGCATGGACTATACTCCTTAACTAGGAGCCCAGCAAAGACTTTGCACTCCTGAACACCCCAATGCTGCACTCGAAAGCCCACACCCTCTCCAACACCAGCCATGTCTCCTAAAGATCAAGCTCAATGTCTAATGACCATTTCTCACCAATTCCACTTTAAATATATGTTTTACCACCAATTGCACATATTACATTTACTGAGAGTGTGCACTATCTGTTTTTTGGTACATTTGAAAATGCTGCACTCTGCTTACTATCGCACAAACACTGTAAGCCAGGGTGTGTGATGGTAAGCGATGCACAACAGTGGGCATTAAAAAAAAGAAATGCAATTCCAAAGATATTTGATATCCAGCCACTTATGTAGCTTTCCTATGCAAATGGGATTGAAGAAATATACTTGCATGAACATAGTACACATTATACCCACAGTCATACTTTTCATAATATATGCACAATACCCATATAAATTAATAGTTAATAATAACTGACACAATATTAGTTTCTCAGCCCTCATACATGTAAATATTAACATCAGCTACACTATGTCAAGTGTTATAAGTGAGAGTAAATATGATGTGACATGGAACAACATTAATAGTGCATGACATATGCAGTTTTTAAACACAGGACCATGTGTACAGTAGTCCTAAACTTACAGCTCCTGCCACAAAAAGGTTGTGAAAACACTTGTCTATGTTGCAGCTCATTTATATGACCTGCAATGTCAACACAATAAAAGAAAAATTTGCTCGCCCTGTACTAGAACCCAGGACCATTTGCACTCCTGATCTAGACTTACCACCTATTGCCACAGGATTAGTTACATAACATCCCCTATATTAGTATTCATTGTTAACTTGACTATGTTAGTGCAGTACAGCCTTGCTTACCAGGTTTGCACAATACCCAGTGGTAGTAATTGAATGCATCTAATTTTTGTTTTTGGCTGTCTGGATCATATCTGATACATGGGTGGTCCAGTCATGCAAATGAGCAAAGTATCGTGCAAACATGTGAAAAACAGAAAAAAAAATGCATAATGTGCAAACAAGCTAAGAATCACGTAAACATGTGCATGTAAAAGACAGAGAAATGAAAAATAATAAAATGTATGAAATTAATAAATGCAGAATGATATATCTATGGCAGGGTCCCTTGTATGATTTTTCTCTATTTAAATGTGTTTGTGACCCTGACAAATTTCAAACATGGGAAAGCAATTGGAGTCTTACCTCTCAACTATACAGATTTTCGCAGAATGGCCAGATTGTGCTTCATATTTGTGGTCTGTTTCTCATAAAGTTTGTGGGGTTTTGGCAAATCATTGGGGACTGGATTAAAAAAATTATGATAGACATTCAAGATTCAGATTTCATACCCTTTGGAACATTCATGATACTGCAAAACCTGTTATTCTTTCAATGTTTAAAGTTTGTAAGAGCAGTATTTAAACATTGTCCCTAGTTTGGGGCCTTTGTCACCCCATTATGTATAGCTTTGTTCCGATTTCTTGTTGTAAGAAGTTGAGAGATCTGATTGCCATTCTGCAGATAGCAGCCTTACATGGAAATGCTATCCACATTCCTGAAGAGGTTTCACAGCCGTAATAACCTTGCTGCACAGCCTTGTTTAAGTGAGCCAAGCTTCATTAATATGCATTGCGAGGCACCACCACAGGCACAACTTAATTTACATGGAAACACTCCATGTAGGCTCTATACAAACCCTGCAAAGAGTTTCTTGTATCCCATCAAGAAGTTTTCCAAATGCATGATACCAGATAAAGTATAGTCAAATCTAATTTTCCTTTTATGCAAATGACATACTATTATAGATAGGAAACCCAGAGCAAGAACTTGAATCAGTTTTCAAGACAATATCATTTGGTTTGATTTCAGTACACAAGATAAACACTACTATGACTGAAATAATCCAAGGATCCAATGTCAAAATTCCCTATCTGAGACTTTGAATTTCTGTGGCCCATCAGTGTCCTTAACCTATTGTTCTAGTACCATGAAGCTCAAGGCTTAGCTTCAGATCCAGAGACCCCTACATTTTGACTTTCAGCAATGGGTTTATGTTACTAAGTGTTTTTTTTTTTCTGTTATTCTTTATACTTTATAGAAGCTTCCAATTTAGCCTGCAAAAGTTTGTATAGCCATTGAAAGACTGATTTTGACCTTTTTATGGAGTGGTCAAAGCACAAGATTTTTCTGGAAACTGTTAAGACTGCCAGAGGACCTGAGAGGACTTTCCTTCCCAGATATTGAAGTATCTGACATATTTTAATATTTTAGATGTGGACCAACTCAAAGCTCTGTCCCTATAGTCAGTATCCTTCAGGCTGCTAAGAGGTGATCAGTGTCTGGCATACAAGGCATCCTCCAACCCAGTACTAATATATTTACTGCACATCAGCAAGTCAAATGGCATCAGAAATATTCAGTATTGAAATATACATCTCTCCTGCAACATCAACAGAATGATTTTGAGGGACATGTTTATTTCACACAGGATACTGCTGCTCTGGAACAGACTCCCCATCCACATAAAACAAAGTTAATCCGTGTCCATATTCAAGCACAATTTGGATTTATGGATGGGAAACAGAACATTTACCACAGGACTGCCCTCTGTACCACTAACTGACAGAGGAAGCTGCTAAATGCTTTATCCCATGCATGGGTCCCCTCAGATTATCTATGGTAAGATCCCAGTTATAATCATTAGGGGTAATTTATAATTATCAACCATGGGGTAGGTATTATAATTATCAACCATGGGATGGGTAAGGCCACTCTCTAACCAAATGGGATGGATTTCTTTGTGTATAAAAAAGGAAAATGCTAGACTTTAAATGACCTGCAGGGGCAGCTAGCCTAGTACTTACCTATGAAACTACAAAACGATATTGGCCTGCATATGAAAGCAGCAATGCTGTACTTGAATTATAGCTTAGAAATTATTTTAAATGAGAGCTGAATAGGCTTATCTCTCTCTATCCAAATAATTACTTAATCAGAAACTACATCCTCATACAAACAAGAGCCTGATAGTAATGGACTTGGTAGATATAACTACATGGAGTTTTTTATCTTACAAACACAGACAAGTGGATAGAACCCCTTTGTTCAGTAACACTATCCAAGAGAATAGGAATAATAGCTGCAGAATTTGAACTTGTGACAAAAATGATCCTACTTTAAGGTATTCAGAACAATTATTGGCAGACAAGCAAATTAACTGGATTTCCCTAAGAAATATCTTAGATTTCTTGAAAATTATGAATCTAGGGTGGGAAACAATACTAGTATTCCATCAAACCTTACTGGGCCCTATCCTTAAAGCCAACTGCTCTAGGGGGTTCCTGGTGGAGAGATGCAAGAGTGTCACAAAAGTGCTGTCTGTAAAATTTACAAAATTTTCCTGAGACGGGAGCCCAATGCATGATTAAATAAAAAACATTTTGGCATAATGACTTAGAGCATGTCATTTCACTAGAATCTTGGACTATGATATAGCTGTCACCTGGAAATGCCACCAATTCCCAGAGATTCACATTATTTGGCTAGCAATATCTATTTAAATACTCATATGCAATAGCTAATCTTGCCAAGATGTTTCCATTTGCTCTGTTTGCTGAAGGTGTAGCACAGTTTTAACAGGTAATAGGCAGCATATGTTCTGGGAATGCTTTGCAGTAGTTGAAAGTACTTCACTGGGAGATTTCTAACACTGTCTGGTTAGAAAAAAAGCTTCCTCTTGTCCCACACTGTGTTTCTTGTAGGGTTGGACCTCATTCTTCAACTATCTAGGCAGGCTCAGAATTCATTAAGTTTGCTTATGATGCTAGGAAATAAAGTTATAACAAGATCTTGGAAAAAGAAAGATCTCCAAATGCAACCAATTTCTGGTGCCTAACTAGTGATACTAGAGAAATGTTGACTAATGGATACCCTATGCTCACCTAACATCAAAATGAAATGAGCTACCTGGAACAGATTTCAAAACTCAATATAGATATGATTTATGGCCACATTTAACAGGATGGATGCTGAAGTCATCATCATCTGTCCACCCCCTTTCCCATTTTCTACATGGGCTCATGGTGTGATGTTAACTGTCATAAGTGTCACCATCTACCTTGATTCAGTGCCATTCTTCTCTCACACAATCTATTCATCTGTTTGTTGGTCACCCTTGTTTCATCTTGACTTCTTCCTGTCTCTCCCAGATCGTCTTTACCATATTGTCCTCTGCTTTTATGCACATGTGGCTGAACTACAGTAATCTGTTCTTGTTGATCTTCTTTGCAATTTGAGCTACTTGGGCTTCTGTTCTGATGTCCTTATTTCTTTGTCTACCCCACAGAGTCCATCCTACTACCCACCTCAGGCACTTCATCTCATCTAGCCTCCTCAACTGCTCTGCCCTCAATGCCCATGCTTCTGTACCATACAATAGTACTGATACCACCACTGTTTCTACATCTTACATTTCAGCTCTGTGCCAGTTGACTGCAGTACCTCTGATTCTAGCGTTGACCTCCTCATTCAGACTTCACTTCTATGCAGCCAATTCTCCATTTAGTTAAAGCTGTTAAACTGTTCCACTGTTTTCCTTTTATCTCAAATTTCAGCTTTTTCTGAATTCAGCCATTTGCTTTAATTACAACTATAGTTTCTTTACTCAGTTTCATCCCATGTACTTTTAGTTTTGCATTTATTTACCCTATCATTTTCTGAAGTTCTTCAGAGTCTTCCTGTAGTGCCACATCATCTGCATATAGCAGCTTTGTTGATCTGTTCCTCCCCCCATCTGTTTGCTAATATAGTCTATCACTAGTATGAACTGCAGTGTGCTCAGAAATGAACCCTGATGTACACCCACTCCCACTGGAGATCCTCTTTGAGCCCAATCACTGTTCGTACTTGTGTCATTGGGTTCTTGTACATAGCCTACATTAATTCTACCAATCTGAAACTATGAACCCTCAAAAGAATGCCCAAATCATCTTTCTTATGACCTTATTATATACTTTCTCCAAGTTTAGGAATGCCCAATTGGGCTTTTTCCTCATATCTAGTGTCTTCTCAACTATCTCTCTTACTGAAAATATTAAGTTGGTTGAACTGGTTTCTGATCCATACCTGTGCTGTTCATCTCCCATCTTACCCTCTATTACTCTGTATATTCAGTTATCATTCCCCCTCTCCAGAAAGTTCATGCAATGTGACACTAATTTGATACTTCTATATGACCCTCAGTTGTGAATGCCTCCTTTGGTCTTGTACACTGACATTAGAATGTTTGTCTATTAATCTTGGATATGCATTTCACTCCATATTGCTGTGAGTACCCTCAGGAGCCATTTCTCCAGTAACTCATTCAGCATCTGTTGTGACTTCATCTGAGCCTGTTGTTTTTCCCAACTTCACATTCCTTAGTCCTGTTCTTAATTCTTCTGGGGGGGTCTCCTGTTCTTTCATTCTAGAGAGATTCTCTTCATTCAGAAGCTGCAGGAAATATTCTTCCACCTGCCATTGATGTCATGTGGGCAGATGAGCTGGTTGTTACTGGCATTCCTTATGAAGTGTCGCTGAAGACTATCTTCTTTATCTTTCTGTATTTGCCCTGTAACCTGACAGAATTTCCTTTTGCATCTATTGACTCACTTTCCAGAAGCTGGGAGAGTGCCTCTGATGCCTTGTCCTTTGTTATTGCAACTGCTTAAACAGCCTCTTTGTTAGCCAACCAGCATTTCTTCTTAGCTTGGTCAGTCTTTTCTATTTCTATCTTCCACTTTTTCCTATACTCCTTTATTTGTATATCTTCCTGATCTTCTGCATTCCATCTCCATCTTTCTTTATGTACCTTTTTTCCATAGCTGGCCTGGCTACGTATCTGTCTATAGTCCTCAGACATGCTGTTTTGAGGTACTGCTCTTCTTATCCTTCAGTTCCATGTTTCTTCTTCTCAGTGAGGTGCTAGAGAGCCAAGTATTTCCTTGAACTTGTGTGCTTTCTATTCTGTCAGTTTGCAGGTCTTCAGTCAGGTCTCTGCTGACCACATCCCATTCTCTGATCACTGCTTGCAGCTGATTGTGGCAACCAGAGGTTTATACTAAGGGATGATTTTCTCACTGGTGATGACATTGTAATCACTGATTCTACTCCACTGCCTTTTGCTTACTGGGAGAAAGTCTACACAAGTTGCATGTTGGTAACTCTTTTATGTGATCTTGTGATTGTCTCTCTTATTTAACCATGTGTTGGTTACCATCAAGCCATTTGTCAGACAGAAATTTAGGATTGTCTCTCTTTTATTACTGTTACCCCACCCATGTGAACCCAAGCAGTCCTCATAGTCTGCTCTGCCTGTCCCAATATATGCATTCATGTCCCACATTATCTACACCAACTCATGTTGTCCTGTGTCATTTAGTAAGTCCTGCAACAATTGTCTGAATGCACTCTTTCCCCTCAATATCACAACTCTGCTATCTGGCATAGGCTGAGATTATTAATACTGCCCTATCCTTACATTGTAGTCTGATTTACATGAGTCTGTCATTAATTATAATGACATCCCTCATTATCTTCTAAAGACTGTCAGTTACCCCAATTCCCACACTATTTCTAGTCCTTCGCCCAACTGACTATCCCTGTGACTTTGCTGCATTGTCCTTCCTTCTTGTCTCCTGGATACAGCTGATGTCCAGCCTCCTCCTTACCATAGTGTCACCCACTTATAAGCTCCATGCTGAGTATACCAATACTTATTTATGTTCATGTTTGGCAGGCTGATTGATTCTACATCCATCTTTCACTCAACACAGCTATCCCAGTTAAGCCAAGTTAGGAAATTGAAAATGAGCTTGTCAGTAGCTTATTGACCCAGGGCTGATGAGCTTTATGGCAGCACCCATTTGCCACTATATACAACTACTGCCATTAGCATGTGTCCCTGGCCTATGTCGGAGTAGGCCAGGTCCTTAACCCATTTATCACTAGCAATTTTTATACTGTCAAGTGGCTAGCCCTGACACAGAATGCAGTCTATGATTCATGTTCTTCAATCTAGAGGATACTGCACACCAACACTGATGCTCAAAATGGTTGGGCGATATAACTTTTTTACTGAATGGCATCAGTAGGATTTGTGCAAAAGTGTACAGCTCATATTTTTAACCTATTCACATTTTATTTGCATTTTACTCATATTGTGTAAGTAAGATTATAAATAGTGATTCATGAAATGTATACATTGGTGGTTGTATAACATTTTGGTGATGTTTTACTTTGAGGATGCCATCCCTTTTTCTTTGTAATCAAATTATTTTACTACAATGTTACTCTGGTTGTGCTTCCTTAACTGAGTTACTGCTATTATTGATGTTAATATTTATTGTCAGTAAAATTATTTTCAAAGGAAATTGCCATGTAATAATTTACTGCATGTGTCTTCTATATAACGTTATATGTTTAAGGTCATCTGTAAGTAATTGATATTTGTAATTTGCACAGTTGAGCTTAATATTATAAAAATTCAAATTCTGGGCACTGTCAGTTATAGTTATGTACTGGGCAACTTCTCTTAGACATAGATAAAAAAACACTGATTTACTCTAGATTTCTTATATTGTCTGACTCTTTTCTGATGTCGTTTACCTCTTAATATAATAACAAAAATAACAGTGCATGACTACTGATTTTGTAATAATGCCACTAATACAAAAATGTATGTGTTATTTATATATCACTGACTAGGAGGAGATGGGATCAAAACTATAAAACATAGTTTTATGACTAAGGTCTACAACTGAAATTGTGCATGCCTGTATTTGTGCATTTATTACATGACAGTTAATGTTTTCTTGGTAAGACAAAGTATTCTGTATTAATTGTTCATAGTTGACATTAAGCTGTGACAGTACCTAATACTTCACACCTCATCTGTCAAATGTGTGCACATGTCTCTGATCAAACCTCTAATGTCATCTGTAGTAAAAATGTAAAACATGTCACATTAATGTTTATATATAAAGAGCTCACTACATTGACTTGTACATCAAATGTCAGAAATCCCTACTCGGAGTCATTAAAAAGTCAGCTAAGTTTGCATATATATGAGCATTTCTTAACATTGCCAGAGACATTTACCTGTTGTGCTGTGTGGTATGTTCAAAGGGAGGTGCATTATAACTAAAGGGAGGTTACTATCAAATTGTGATAACCCCTAATGTCATTTTTTCTTAATGCCATTGAAGGAAATATGTTGCCTTTCTATGTACATAAGGTTGTACAGCTGGTACAAAAATAAAATACTGAAAATGGGTGAATACTAGAGACAACTAAGCTTTAAAAGAAAAAAAATCAATGTCCTTGTTAACAAGCTTTGGTAAAATAATGCTTAAGTATAATTTTGCTTGTTTCTTCCTATGCAAAGTCTGTTATAATAATTAATAATATTTCCTGTGCTTAGAACTATTCAGTGTATTTCAGAAACAAAGAAGGGAGCAAAACACAGTAGCGTGTTAAGAAAAAAAGCATTTACCAGAGAAAGTGATAAATCATTGACTAGGCAAATAAATAAAAAGATTTGTGTGCACCATTTAAATACTGATGAAAATATAAATTAAAATATGTACATGTGAATTAGTCCCCTAATATTCTAACTGACATATCCACCAAAGCAAGCTTAACAATAATTTTTAAGTATGACTGCAGATAAATAGCAGCTTCAGACATACTTAAAAGACACATTATATTCCTTGTGCCATCTTCTGACAAAATACGTAATCCTTCATTTAAAGGTCTTTCTTTGCAGTGTTGAACAATGTTCCTTCTGAGAAAGTATGCAGACTTTTAGAAATGATCTTCTCAGGTGTGAGACTGTAGCTTCTGCTGAGAGTGGAGGGGAATTCATTCTGTCATTCTCTTGGTTGCTTCCCGTAGTATCAGATGAAATGAGACCATGCATGTGGCCAACAAGAAAGATAAATTTCAGGAGTCATGTTTTCCAGCATAGAAGTATCCCTGTCAGCATTTCTGTTCCTAAGCCATGATGCATTAAAACAAAAAAAAAAGAAAGAGAGAGAGAGAGAGAAAAGAAAAATTGAGCCTGCAGCACTGAAATAGAAAGAGACATTTGCTTAGCTGAGGAGCTTTATTGTTCTTGATGTTAGAGGGGTACTATGTGTCCATTGGCCTTCATTTCTTAAAAGTCCCAGCAGAACAATAATAACAGTGATGTGTTGCTGTTTCCAAGAAGACCATGTTAACGGCTTACCATTAAAATGTGTGGCTTGCTCATGAGAATTACTAATATAGATATCTTTCTATGCATATAAGGTTGTTACAGCCTACAACTGCTGACAGCACAGTTTGTCAGTGTGCAAAAAAAATAAGACTTTAAACTTTGCATAATGCCTGTCATGGCTTTGCCAAATACAAACAAGGTTGCTGCTCATTTCATCCAAATAGTCAAGTTTACAGCAACTACAAGACTGCTTAAAACCTTATTATTAATAATACTTCATCATTCATAAAAAAAGCTTCCTTATCATTGTTTATCTATATATTCTTAATGAAAAAATAACCTGGACAGCTTACAAATTAAGACATGAACATCAGGATAGAGACTTATAATGGCCTAGTCTTCATTTGTAAAAGTGCATTTGCTAACTCTATGCTCCCAAGAGATCATGAACTAACCTGTACAGAGATTTGTTAGTTGCTTGCAAGATCAATTCCCATGTACTATCAAGCATGACATTAGCCTTTCAGTCCAGCACAACTTAATCCCAAGTATATGAACAAATGCTCCTAAACACAGACTTGAAATAGCATTCCTTTTACACGGGATATACATCTTATATTTGAAGAAGTACCAGCACCCCAAAGAAATGAGGCTGCCTGCTCATTAACTGTTGAGCATACATTTTATGACTGCAAAGCAGTACTGCTTACCAAATAGCATACCAGCTGTAAAAAAAAAAATGAATATGTATTTTGCTCCGTTTCCCTTCATATTGTTATGGACAATATCGATTGCGCATTTGGGCGAACCAAATGCATGAAATTCAAACTTTGACATTCTCAGAAGTTTGAAAGTCAGCAAATCGAACAGCTGATTAGCTGATCTTTGAACTAAAATGTCAAAGACACATTGCACCCCCCCCCCACTTTAATATACTAACTGCGAGATTGCACTACAGTGGGGAATGGGATCATTTCCCGATCCCCACTATAATGCAAATTGCACCCAAAATGTCGAATCTGCAAATGAGTAAATGCCAATGTGCATTCGCCCATTGCACATTCAGACAATTTTTTTATCAAGGTTTTGCAACTTTGCAAACCTCTTTTTGCACAGAGTGGAGTTGCACGAGTGCATAACGCACTTATGAAGGTAAACCATTTTACTGACCAAACCTACCTCAAATTTAACAACTACATATTTACACAAGTGTCTGCTGTCAAATCAAGAGCCCTTAACACTGTTTCTGCAGTTCCATTTGCCATAATAATAGACTTAAAAAAATAGTAGTTATTTCATGTCATTTATGCTGCATGACAATAATATCTGCATCATGCAGTAATAAGCCATTTATTGTTTAAATAATTGACTTTAATAAGTATGTCTTTTAGAGGTAAAAAGATAAAGGGAGGAATGTTTCTATTGAAAATATATTATCCCAACATCATTTAAAAAGTAACTTTTTAATACATTTTAGTAATCAGAGATGTATGTCTGATACTGTGAGACAAGCTACTGCAGAGGGTTTCTGAAAAGATTATATTACATGCTATCTTGCATGTGCATTATTGCTTAGTCAGTACAATTCTGTAACTTTCAATGCTTCAGACTGAATTCTTGTGACAATTGTATTTGTGTTATTTGTATAAAACTACATTGTGTGCATCTTCAGATAGCTAAAGGGCAGCAGACCTTCACTTATAGTACTACAAATTTCAGACAATCCTAGGATTCAGTAAACTCTGTGTCGGAATAACTTTATTCCGACATGGAGAGGACTGTACTCAAGCAAGAGCAACCATAGCAGTAGCTTGCCTTGCATATTCATGAAGGCATGCTACTGTTATGGCTGTTTAGATACTGAGAGCAGGGGGTGTGTCTAAGCAGTGCATACATATCTAACACACTTCCTGGACTCAGAAAGTGCCATACGGCACTTTTTAAAAGTATTTCAGTGTCCACAAACACTGAAATGAAATAAAATAAGTATTTCAGTGTCCACAGACACTGAAATAGCTAGGGGAGCAAGAAATAATGCAGGAGGTATGTGACAGGTTCTGTCACACACCACCTGCATTGTAAACATACAGTACAGCCATAGCTGTCAACTGAACAGGTTTCTGCAAAATGCACAGATGCCCGCCTCACATACTTCTCATCCCCTAGAGCAATAAAGCCATACATAATGGGGGGGACAAAGGCATAAAAATAGGGACACCCTTTAAATATTGCACTGGCAAACCCAGAAAGCTGATAGAAAAAAAAAAACGCTTTGTAGTAGCACGGGCTTCTTGCAGGGTATGAAGACTGAAACACAAATGCCTGCCATGTGAAAGTGCCATATGGCCATAGTAGTCAACTGTACAGGTTTCTGCAGAAAGCCCAGATGCCTGCCTCACATACGTCTCACCCCCTAGAGCAATAAAGCTGTACAAAGCCATAAATAATTTGAGGACAAAGGCACATAAATAAGGACACACTTCAGATATTGCACTGAAAAACCCAGAAAGCTCATAGAATAAAAGCGTTGCAGTAGCACAGACTTCCTGCAGGATACGAAGACTGAAACACAAATGTCTGCCATGTGAAAGTGCCGTATGGCCATAGCCTTCAGCTGTACAGGTTTCTGCAGAATGCCCAGATGCCTGCCTCACATACTTCTCACCCTCTTAAAGAAAGAAAGCTGTACAAAGTCAGAAATAATGGGGGGACAAAGGCACAAAAATCGGGACATTTTTAAAATAATGTACTGACAAACCCGGAAAGCCGATAGAATAAAGGGTTGCATTAGCATGGATGTCCTGATGGGTGTGAAGTCTGAAACCCAAATGTCCGTCAGTATGTTCTGACTTAAACCCTGAGGGATTTGCCAGTGATCTGCTAGAAAATCACAGTAACACTTACAAAGTTTGTAAGAGCAATAACTAAAATCTGTCCCTTTGTGTTCTTTTACAATCAGCCATACTGTGACTGACAAGGAGTACAGATACATGTAAATAAAGTGGATTTATGATTTTTTTCCCATTCTAAGGTATGTTTAAGCATAGCTGAGTGGGTGTGTGGGTTATGGCTCTCTGCCCAGCATTACTTAAACATCCCAAAGTAGATAAGTAAAAATATATAACTGCCATCCTTACTCCAAAATAGTATAGTGGTTAGAGTCCTGGCTTTGCATGCAGGTGTTTACGGTTCAAGATCCAAAAACTGCCACTGTATTTTTACATGGGAAAGCAGTGCTAAAATTATTAATTTAATTTTAAATTATGTAGTAATTGATTTTTGTCAACCAGGGTAGTGTAGCTGGTCTAAAATGTAAATGTGAGTGCATATAACATGTGAAATCACCCATGTATACACAAGTGTCCCTCACAGTATAGTCACACCCACGGCAATGTAATGAAAGCAAATAGATGGATGTCATGTAAAGTAAATCATATACACTTACTAATATGTCAGTAATGGTTAATTAAGTCATTATCCTGATATTTTTCTAAAATGTAAAGTTAGCAATGGTTAGCAGTGCTCAGCTCTGCTTAGCCAGTGTAAACATTGCTTAAATGTGAAAGCAGTCAGCTCAGCTAAATGGAGTTGTGCACTAGTAAGCAATGCTCAGAAATTACCTCTTTAAGCACTGTTCAACCCAGCTTAACAGGTTTGCGTGTTGTTAAGTTGTGCTCTGCATTTTCAAAATGATCCAATGAGAGCAAAGGGTGGTAATATGGCCTTATTTAAATCGTGCAGGTGGGAATACAGCCATAACCTGTTTAGTTTGATCTCTGCAGGAACATGTCTGGCATGAGAGAGGGAGTGCACTGTCAGGCGCAGTGCTAGGGCATCCTGAAGTCCTGGGTCATGGTTGGAGTCCTCATAGAACACCATGATGACAGACTGCTGCAGGGCTAGTACCAGGTCTCTCAGTACAAAGTGAATACCTGGGACTGTCTGGCATGCATCCTCACAAGTGCCACTGGAATTCTCCAAACTAGTGAGCAGGTATGCCATCATTATGCCAACCTAAAGCATAGGAAGGGGGGAGTTCTTGGCTCAATGGATCCAAGATTCACGGGACCAGCATGCTCCAGCAGTTTGTAAGTATCCCAGCTATAGGTGTATCAAATTTGAGCCTTAGTATGTGATACACATGTATGCATAATGTTTGCTTCTCACCCCTACAGCTGTAGCAGTGAGGGTTATGAACATCAAGGCCCATGCAGACAGACTGACAAGGATGCACCGACAGGCTGGTGAGTACAGATCTATCATGCAGTATATAGTGCCACAAAACAGAAGGAGTATATTGTTTACTGCCAGTAGGTAGACTGTGTAATGTGTCTAATGAATAAAGCATGTTTGTCACACTGATACTTATCCACAGGATGTCCATTAATAAAAGTATCATTTCACTGTAATAAAGATATACAACTAACTGTTGTGTTTACTCTAGTATGTTGTTACAGTAATAGAATGTGTACAGGCTCTTTACAGCAAATATGGCATTAACTGCATAAAATAACTGAGGCTATTCTGGGAAACAGCTAGTATGCATTACAGTCTTGTGTTAACCTTTGCTTTCCAGACTATATTAATTCAAAGGAGTGATACACAATACAGTAACTATCTGTCATGCATGAATTTCAGGATTACAAGGTCAGACTGTCCAACCCAGAGAGTTTGTTTGTGTCTTTCGGCTTTTCCCGGCAGAAATCAGTCAAGCAAGAAACAGCAGGCAGTAGCTCAGTGTGATGAAAAATAGTATTGCTGTTCATAAAATAGTATTGCCGTTCATTTTAGCACACCCAGACATCATTCAAATCGAGGGAGTGGTACGGAGATGTGTGCATATATATGCAATATAAATCATGAAGATTTGTAGAAACAGTCAGAAAGTGTTAACAGATATTTTCCCAAAGCTCTTACAGGCAAAGCAATGCATATTGTAGCAGTATGAAGGGTATACTAATGCACCCGAGTAGTTGTAGAAGCATTCAGAAAGTGTTAGATATTTTCTCCACAGGTTTTACAGGTAAAGTAATGTGTGTAGTAGCTGTATGAAGGGTATACTAATACACCATGTACATCTGTTCCACTGTCCAACCCCATGTGTCTGCAAATGACAACAGTATAGGTACATACATCATGCTCTCTCTCTGATGCATGTCTCTCAAGTGTCACGCTGTCACGGCTAGTGATCACTGCTGACAGTCACCATGGCCTCAGATAGGAATCCAGGTGAACTATGCTAGTAGCAGAATCACACAACTTCATTTCAGGGTACCCCTTATTTGTCAAGTATGTAACCCTGACATGTACATGCCCCCTCCAGTAATGTATCCACAGTGTACCCAGTCTGCCCCATACCATTACAGGTTTACAGTCTAACAGGCATGTATGTGCCACAGAAGCTATGGGACATAGGTAGATGTAAAGTGAAGGCTGACCTGTAGAGTATTGAGCAGTACTGTTGTGAAAAATGGAAGCCAATCCGGTTGTTAATGGACCTTTCATTCTCTCCTCCCACTCATCATCTGCACCAATAATTATTATTCATATACTATGGGTATGTTGTTCTCAAAACCTATTGTTGAGACATGTATTCTGTTATTGTTCATATATTTCATTGGTTGCATATTAACATACCCTGTTCAAATAACATTATCGGTGGCCTGTTGCCATCATTGTAACTTGCATGCTGTTAAAATGCTTACTGTTGTTCCAGTCTTGCATGTGTTCTGTTTGTTATGCAACTGTTTCAAATCTGTTGGTTTGGGTTAATGGGAACACCCATGCATGCTGTTATAACTAATTATGAAATGTGTTGTTCATGACTAACCAAAATATCTTGGAAAAACTACAAAACCATAGCACTTTCGGGAAGACAGACCACAGTGGATACACCTGTCTGACCCTATCTGGCCATGGCACTGGGCTTCAGGATGTCTGGGACCCAACCTGGAACATCCCCCTCTGCTGGTCCTGCACCACCTTAAGGTGGAACTGCCTCAGGGAACAGGGCCTGTCCCCCCCCCCTCTAGGCATGTGAGCTGAGAGGAGCCTGCCACCTGCCGACAGTTCTGGGGTATGGTGTGCAGCATCATCCGCTCAGAGTTAGGTGGGCAGCTGAGTCAGATGAAGGGCTGTCTGGTGCACCTTGATGGACAGGCTGCCCTTCTGCCCAGTGCAGCCACCTTCGGGGCCGTGAAGGTGCAGTAGTCGCTAACCCATGGTTGGGGACCTCAGTCCCACTGTATCCATTTGGGACCTCATGGGTCTCTGATTCCCAACCACTCTCCCCGTCCAAGGTGTTTACCCACCTCATGTGTCATATACTGCCCCTCTCAGCTGTCTTTGTCTCTTGTCTGTCTGCAGATGCTACCTATCCTACCCATCCTGCCTACCCAAACATACCTACAGCCCTTCACCAACATCCCACACTTAGCTAAAAAAAAAAAAAAAAAAAAAGGCATCTGTCCCACAAAAAATCATTGCCCATTACATAGCTCTATACTTCATACTCATTTACAGTGATGTTAATCCATGTACGCACAAATTATCCTACAAATGTCTGTCACCAACACCCCTCCCTGTGGGGTGTGAGGCTGTATATTCCAAATTCTACACATTATTCACAGCTGTTGCTGTAAAAGAAATATAGTCCTTTCCTACACCCGTCCTACACATCCTTAGCTTGTTTTCCTAATGTTTTACCCCCTGATGGCCACCATTTTAACACTTTCCTATCATCCTTTTTTGTTTCTTTAATTAAAATTAGCGCAGGTGTAAGCGGGATTAAGCAGGGCTAAGTGAAGCTAAGATGGCTTAACTGTCTCTTAGCATTGCTTAGCTTTGCACAAAACCGTGCAAGCTCACTTACAACTGTTAAAAAGTGCCTTAATCACCCTGTCTCCATTGGCCCTTGTTCTTCCCAGCAACAAAATAACTAGCCCTGCCAAGTCTCAAACCCAGGATGCTGTGCACTATAAGCACAGCAACATACCACTACACCATCTAAGTTATGCGAATCTGTGATGCTTTTGCAAACATGTCATGCAGTCTTGTCATTTAACATTAATGAAAAAGTCATCACTTCCAAGTCCTGAAGCAAGGGTCTTGTACACTACAATCACAGAAATGTAGCGCTACACCATCTGACAAACACATCATACACTACAGTCACAGTCATTTAACATGAGAAAAATACATATCTGTAGTATTCTTATATATATATATATATATATATATATATATATATATATATATAGATAGATAGATAACCAACCTCTCATTGTAAGACATCTGCAAACAGCCTGACAAAGTGTGCGTGTGTGTGTGTGGGTGGGGGGGGGGTAAAGGGTGAAAAATAGCGACAACCTTGAAATATGGCTGTTATACAAGTAGAAGTTTACTAGAGTACCATGGTTTGATTTAACACATAATTCCTGATAGATTCCAGGTCAGAAACACAAATGAATGTCATTATGTACTGATGTCAATGGTCACATCATCCCAGTGAATTGCCAGAAACCCACAACTGTTATAGGGAACAGACCAAACATATGGGTCATGCATCTGGACAGTGTCTAGACATATCTGCAGTGGAGAGGTATGACTGCAGTCATGTAACAGAAGAGAAAAAAACATTGGGAGCTGCAAAACATTTCACCCAGCACATTCTGAACTGCAGTAAGAGCTACACAACACTACCCCAAATCATCTCTGGGGAATTACCCATATATTTTCAAATATATCATGCAATACAGGGATGGAACCATAGGGGAAAGCAGATATTGGTGTGAAATGTTCCACCCACAACCAATTGCACCACAATCACAGCAACATACCAGTACCCCAAATGAACTGTAGAGTACAACAACTGTTTGAACAAACATACCCTGATTGCCAGCCACACACTACACCAACATATACTGGTCCAACTCACAGTCTACTGGGAATCCTGAGGAGTTACAGGACATTTCCCAGACTGCCTCTACAAACATATATACCTGATAGACCACCAGCAACTGTAGCAGCATGAACAGTCAGATGGAAAAGGATATATAACACTTACATCTGCTACTGTCCCTACTCAGCCCAACAAACATTTATACACAACACTGATACACAGTCTTGGAAGTCTTTTAACAATGGCCAGACATACACAACTGTCAACTGTACAGGTTTCCACAGGATGTCCAGGGTGTGGGTACATATTTATGGCCACTGCTGCATACCACTTTCAGGAGTCTGTTAAGTCCCTGGGATGATGGCAGGAGTGCAGTCACTAAATAACAATATACCATACCTCTGAACCTCTTACTGCTAGACATCTGTGCAAAGCATGACACACTTGGGGGACAGGTGGGCAGACAGAGGGACATATCTCACATAATTGTGTTACAAACTGAAACAATTGCTGGTGTGGGTTTGTTGTAACATAACATCCCTAAAGGTTATGATATTTGAAACACTAATGGATGTCAACATTTACTGACTATAATCCTTACATTATCCCACTGATTTCACAAAAACAGATGTTGTCTGAGGAACAGACCACATATAACAGGCACAACCTCTGGGCAGTCTGTGGACATCTGGACAGTTGAGAGGTATGTCAGAGACATATCACTGTCAGACATCAAGTCACGCAGAAAATGCATGTTTACACACACCCTGTTATTCTAGCAATCCTCTATGTGTATAACACTCATACGTATTTACAATCTGTACCCATATCTGGAACTTTGTCCCCCATGTTGTTGGGCTGTCTCCACATGTCTTGTCCTGAGAGGTATTTCCACCTACTGTCTATGAAGCTGTAGCCCCCCCACAACTCCATAATGTTCTCAACACAGGTAAGGAACAGGGGCAAGGTCCACATGAGGGACTTAATTATAGCACAGTGTTGCTATGGCATTGGCTAATGGAAAGACAACACAGCCACTCTGGATGCAAGTAGCAAATGGGAGACACCAACTGGTGCACAGGATATTACTTGCTCACGTGCATTACCTACAAAAGGCAAGCTGCTGCCTATGCAACACAGGTCTGACCCATCTACACAAAGCCAGACTGCGACTACACAAACGAACCATTTACAGTACTCTAAGGAAACTTTTCAGCACTATAACATGTATGTCAATCACGTAAGCTTGTAATGGAATGCAGAAGGGGGGTGCAATAATGTCAAATAGGACATTAAACACTAGGTCGCGATAAGACTGGCTGAACTCACATGCTGCTGTCTGGCACCTATGGCCATTCCTGCTTGCCCTGTCTGCATTGACATGGATCACATCTCTGTCCCCTGAGTCACCCCAGCAAAAGTCAGCTCATGTATGACTACTACTGGAGTGTCTGTAGTCCAATACTCAGTGTGACACTGCTAGACCAGCTACCTGGGATGTTGTAAATATTCATATGTCACCTATGAATGCTACTATGATACATATGCCTGTCTTACAAATGTAAGAGACTTATATAGGGTATGTGCATAGTGTGTGTTGAACTGTATGTGATATACTGAACCCATACCTGACAACTGTCCTGGGTTTTGCAGCCTGACCACATGTCTGCATCATATTTTTAGTCAGTGCCTCATACAGTTGTGTATTGTCTGGCACATCACTGGCAACCCATTAAAGACTGACGTCATAACATAATAGCATACATTTGATTGTCAGATGTCATATCCTGTGGAGTAGACCTGTGAATGTCACACTGACTTTGCTGGCAACTAAGTGCGTTTCAGCTAGATTCATAAAGTGACACTATTTTCTGGCCTTTGCCCACCAGTGATGTGGGTCTTTGTGCAGATGTCTTGCTCTAAGAAGAACTAGGTGTCTTAGCATGACACCCATGGCAATGCAAGCGTCCTGTAGGATGTTGATATGCGTGCAGTCTCTGACACCTCCTTTGTAGCTGTGGTGAGCACACTAACCTTGCCAGGTTATGTCACTCATCTCATCATATGTTTAGACTCCAAATGGAAGGATGCAAAGCCACAGGAGTTGAAGTGTTAAACATTATCATACACATGCACACCTCCAGGCTGGCCAAACAGTATGACGCATGGGAGAAATCCCGAGTGCAGTTAACAGTTGCCAGAACACCTACTCAAATCATAGCTAGCTACAGGCCTCCAAACATAACTATGGACACCCACCACACCTATTGGGACGTACTGGAATCTGTCAGGATTCAATAATCTACCCTGTTACTGGGTGACATCAACTACCAAACTACAGTGTGCATGACCTTGACCTATGCCACCTGAACATGGATGCACAGTGATTCCTCAGCTTTCTCAATGGCAATGCAGTGGGTTAGCTGGCCAACAGTCCTGCAACAAGTGGAAATATCCTGCAACTGGTTCTGACCAACATGGGTAGCCACTGTAACACTCCTACAGTGTTATCCTCTTTGGTAAGATCTGACCACATAGCTATCACTGTTCAGGTCACCATACCCCCTGTCCCCCTTGTCAGTGTCAATCAAAATTAACTTTACACAAATGACTATAAATCTCCTCAGAGCAAGTAGAAGTAGCTTCACAGCCAACATCCCATCATTTAGAAGTAGCAGTAGTGTCCATGCCCATACCACAATACTATCTGGGCACCTACATAGTTGTATGGACTCAGCAGTACCTGACAGGACAACATCATCTCCCTCAAGGTAGGGTAAACATCCATGGTGGACAGCAGCAATACACAAATACCATAATAGGTGGATATAATTGCTGGATAGGGCAAAGAAGGAACAGGAGCCTTATTGGAAGCAATGTCACCTTTATCTGCACAAGCAAATAAGGTCACAGGTGAATTACCCTAAGGCTATCTTTGAGTGCAAATTGGACACATCCACCAAGGCCACCCACTAGGCCTTCCACACATGTGGCTACAATCTCAGAGGCAACACATAAATCTGTTCTGTAGTGGTTGTCAACAACACCACACATACATATGACATAGATATAGGCAACTGGCTGCAGACAGGTGAAGTGTAGACATCACCCTCCCTGACCCCCATTGTTACACATGTGCATGCACAGCATCTGTCCCCACTCCCTCATCATCAGGAAGGAGGTCCATAATGCTCTCTCAAAGGCAATGCACATAAGTCTCCAGAGGCTTGATACCATCCCTGGCTGCATCCTACATGAACACAGGCATGGGGTCTCAGATCCATTCTGCACTGTAGTCAGCCAAAGTCTGAGAACTGCTGTCATCCCATCTGCACAGAGGACAGCTACTTGTCATCTCCATACTCAAAGTGAGAGAAATCCACTGACCAAGCCAATCATATGCACATCAGCCTAACTAACCTGTTCTGCAAGGACATGGAAGGCAATATCAAGGACATTATGAGCAGGGACATTGGCAACATCAAAATGCCTGAGCTCACACAGCATGATATTGTCAAAGGGAGATCAGGTCTGTTAAACCTGGTCGACCGCTCTGAAGTAGTGAACAAACACAAGGATGAGGGGAAGATGGTGACCAATGCCTACCTTCACCTAGCCCAATTCTCTGACAATAAACCCCAGGCAGCCAGGATACATACACTTCCACAGCTTGGCATCAGCCTGAATGTTACCAGATGGGAAGCTATATGGCCTAATGATAGTACCCATTCAGTCAAAGTAGTGGAACCTACCTCTAGTAATAGAGCCTTCCAAAGTAGCATACCTCAAGGATCAGTCTGGGGGCCTCTACTGTTTGAGATATACATGTTTGAGGTATAGGACAAAGTCAGTGGTCTGTGGCTGGCCAGGTGTACAGATGCTTGCAAGCTAGCCACTGTCTTACATTCCCATACTCATGTCAGCATCCCCCAAGAGTCCTCGCCCAATTAATCACTGGTGCAAGAAGCATTTCCACAAACTGAATGCCAGGAGAGGCATCATTCTCCCTGCTGTGGTAGATGTCATCCATACTAATTATGACAGTAATACTGTACTGAGCATGCAATCAGGTGTGAGGTGACTTGTGGTCCAAGGTTGGTAGCAACCTGACAGTTTCCCTCTGTGTGGGCACCATTGTATGTAAGGCCATCTACATGGCCCACCTCACAAATATGAGTATGTCATCCAGGAATCAGGAGGCCACAATATCCCTGTACTCCACCCTTATCAGATGCATTACGAAGTACAATGGCTTCTTTGGCATGTACCTTGCCAAGCAAATGCAGCAGTTGCAGAGACCAAAGAGGTTCATGACCAGGGAACTCCAGGGTCTGTAACACCTATCCAATACAGGTAGGCTGAAATCCCTGTCCCTGTATTCAGTGTCATACAGACTGATCATAGGTGACCTGTGTCTGGCATACAAGCCCATTACCAAACCAGCATTGATGGCATTTCTACATATCTGCAAGACAGTATCATCATATGAGGCTATGCACCTGGTACTTTACATGTTTTCTGTATGTATTGCAGACTGTCCTGCCATGTTGTCTGGAAAGAATACCTGTGAGTCAGAACTGTGTAGATATTGCAGTGATGGTGTATAGTCTTGTCCCTTCATCAGTTATCATCACATATCATTACACCATGTCATTGTGTGTGGTCTGTATAGCAGTAAGTCAGATCTTACAGTACATGCATATGCACCTGGTAACACTGTAATGCACACTATAATAGCTTTGGTCTTGGCCATATTTGCCATTCTGCTACTAGGCCCATCACACAGTAGGATTTGTCACCCTTTGTTGTGGGCCTTATAGTACCAGTGCAAGAGATGGATTGTGGCAGGAAGAACTAGTGTAAGGTCTGCCCTGAAGGGGCCATAGGTGTCACAGCTGTGCCAGACTGTACCAGAAGTGTGTGTGTGTGTGTGTGTGTGTGTGTGTGTGTGTGTGTGTGTGTGTGTGTGTGTGTGTGTGTGTGTGTGTGTGTGTGTGTGTGTGTGTGTGTGTGTGTGTGTGTGTGTGTGTGTGTGTGTGTGTGTGTGTGTGTGTGTATCAGCAAACATAATACTGCAGGGTATTAATTCACATATGTTGTCTTCCCCTCGCAGCTGAACACAGGGGTTGGTGTCCCTCCCCCTCACAACCTGATGTCAGTGTCTTAGTGGTATTCATAGTGAGGCACAGATGGTGTTGTTGGTACCTGAGTCCATTCCACATTCAACCACCATGTCCCTGTGCACAGTAAGCATGCCCACGCATACCCAGCCCCAAGCAGCCACAGATGATGGACAGATTAAGGGTGGTGGCATGGAAAAGGCTAGAGTGTTGAGTATGGTGAGTGTGAGTGTAGACACCAGCCATAAGCAGGGACCAGGAGAGGTCACACACAGGCAGATGGACATGGTTGCTTGACAGAGGACTGCTGCCCATCAAGCCCCTTTTGCAAGTGCCATAGCAGGTGTCACCAGATGCATGTTATGGTCCATCATGGAGCTACATGTGCATAGCAACTGCAACACAGGGCAGATGCTGAGGGTCATGAATGCAGTGGTCCCTGTCATGCATGATGACCTCCATGACATTTGTGATGTTATAAATCCTCTTTCTTATGTCATTGATAGACAGTGGGGTGAGACATTGTCACTGCTCGAACATGCAATGTCTGTGCTTGAGCATGTGGTGGGACTAGGGCATTGGTCTGGTGGAAGTAGGTCAGCAACATGATCAGCTGTGAGACCACATGGTCCTGCACATTCACAGTCCTGTAGTGGCAATGCCAACAGCACTACCAAAGGGTGGGTGCTGTCCACACAACACTGGAGCAGGCCATAGGCATGTTGTCCTGGCCATTGCTATCAGGGACGTCAATCCAGCAGACAGCAGTCACCATCAGGGAGTTGTACTGCATCTGCCCTTGGGTCTGGTAGTGCCAGTGATACTCCTGGCAGAACCAGTAGGCACATCCCTGCCGGGAGACGGTCAACTGTACATTCTGCCATGTATGGTCAACAGCTGCCCAACACAGCACTGTGCCGGGCATCCACATCACTTGATGGTGTGCAGACAAACACTCACACATCCCTATCACAGGCCAGTCACCACCAGACATGCACAGCTCCTCTGCATGGCCCAATTGAACATCACCCCTCCAGACACATGTACACCTGATGTCAACCATATGGCCCAGCTTAGGCCTCTGGCAATTCAACACCACACCATTTGCATGTGATGATACTTGTGCCAAACTCTGTTATCCATACCATCGATGCACAGACATGCACACATGGGTCTGATGCACAGGGTGACTATAGTACAGTGTAGCAATGTCATGCTGTGTCAGGTGCTGTCTGCAGGCAGTGGTTATGGGTACACATCGAGGTGCATGTACCTTGTTAGCCATGATGCACTATTGCTGTTAGTACTGCTGACTGACTGTAGCATCACATACTGTAGTCTGGTAGTGTTCCATGTGTCTGTGTGTCTGCAGGCTGTGGGCCTGCTAACAGTAGCAATGCTGAGTAAGGTGGAGTGGAAACACAGTGACCTTGTCATAGCCAAGGTGCAGATGTATATGTACAAGTTTACCAGGTGTGTTTACATGCAACAATGTGTGTGCGGCAATTATGGCAGACAGTGTGACCTTGCATACATACCCTTGACATAGCCAACTAGCCTTCATGCATGTCACCTGGGTGTTGTGTAGGACTGCAGGCTCACACATTTAGAGGAGGTTACTTGACTACTGGCACTAGGTCCTTCACAAACATAGCCATTACTTTAACTGCAACAGATTCAGCTATCAGCACCTGTTGCTCCAGCCATTTCTGTCACATCCACTCAACCATCATGCAGTTAATGAGGGTATGCCTGGTTCTGTGTATGACAGGTTTGGGGTATGTATTCCTGACACAGGTCCACCTGTATTAGTCTAACCTGACAATCACCAGCATGTGTGACTACTATCCATATGAATGTCTGGCCTCTTGTGCTGGTAGTGCACACATAGTCATAGTCCTGCACATGGGGCAGCTGATGAAGAAATGAGCACAGCCTCTACCTGCACAGTCTTATGAATAATAGCACTAGGTACATAGCACAGAGAGCACAGCAGTACTGCAGTGTGGCAGTGTCTGCCACTATTATTGAAGTGGGCGACAATTGCAGGGCCTGTTGGGATTGCCAATGGTGGGTTCAGAGGCCCTTAACATGTTAAAGCCATCTGACACACACACACACACACACACACACACACACACACACACACACACACACACACACACACACACACACACACACACACACACACACACACACACACACACACACTGCTGCAAGGGGACATGCATTGAGACACACATGCACATGGAAATGACAGAGTAGATAACCTACGCATCTATTAATGTACAATACACAGTGGTATGACCATTGCACCACAGTGGCTTGGTGTTAGAAACTGTGTAACTGTGCTTGTACTATGGATGACATCAGCATGGGCTGATAGTAGGTTGGGAATGGAGGAGTTCACAAGGTGGAAGAGGCACACAAAATGGCATAGCCATCACATACACACACTGAAGGCAGCCACAATGACTGTGCATACAAAAACACATGCATAGTTGCTAATAGACATATAAGTAACCCTACATATCCATTTGCATGTACTATACTGCTGCGTACACATGACATGCTCCACATAGATTATATGCCTGGGACATAACATAGAACCCGTTACAACAAGTAGTCTTCTGAATGCCTTCATAGATGGTGGGATAACCCACCAGACATAGCAAATGGTCTCTTTGAGTGCTTCTACAGACTTGCGCAAGTTATAGAGTGAAATGCTTTGTATCAGGTATGATGTCTGATGCAGCATGTTTGTCAGTAAGGTAACTGTGACATATTTGGCAATGATATTACAGGTATGCTCATTGTCAGGGGACACAGACCACATATAGTAGGTTGCAAACATGTGGACATCTCATGTACATCTGTACAGATGACAGGCATGGGCTGTATAGTATTACATGGTACATGTGAGACAGATGCCATGAATAGGGTCTTTAAAGTAATGAAATGGGTAGCGGGTCAACAGGCCTTAAAATGGTATAACCTACACAGACAACAGTCACAGGGTATATACTTCACACACACGCACACACACACACACACACACACACACACACACACACACACACACACACACACACACACACACACACACACACACACACACACACACATGCACACGTGCACACACACACACACACACACACACACACACACACACACACACACACACACACACACATGGTATCACAGTTGCCAGTATTGAGTTCGGAACCCCTACTTATCTAGTTATGTGCACCATGAAGCTGATATGATTTCACAGTGTCACAAGGTATGTCTAAGATGATTACATCAAGAGCCCTTGTAAGTATGGCAGTGGGAAGTGTACTGGGTAGGAAGGGCATCAAAATACATTACCCTACAAAAATACACACCTACAAACACCTTAATGCACACACACATTTGGCACAACTCAGTGTAGAACCCCTGCCTATCTAGTTATCTGTACCATACTGTTACTTAGTTATTACTTGTGCCGTGAAGCTTATATGGCTGAATGCTGTCAAAAGGTACACCTAAGTGCATTGACAGCAGCAGGACTGCTAAAGTAGGGCACTGGGAAGTGTTGTGGGTGGAAGAGCCCTCAAAATACTTCAGCCTATAAACATACATACTTACAAGCTCTAGTACATCCTCCCCCCCACACACACCTACAAACATGCATACTCACAAACTCTAGTACATCACACACACAAATACACACATACCTACAAACATACATACTTATAAACTCTAGTACATCACACACACACACACACATACACACACACACACACACACACACACACACACACACACACACACACACACACACACACACACATACACACTTGCCAGACCTGAGGAAAGATCCCCTGCCTATCTAGTTATATGTATTATAATGTTACACAGTTATCACACGCACTACAGAGCTTACAGGACTCTCTCTCTCTCACACACACACACACACACACACACACACACACACACACACACACACACACACACTTGCTAGAACTGAGGATAGAGCCCCCTGCCTATCTAGTTATTTGTATTATGATGTTATGCAGTTATTGCACGTGCTACAGAAATTTGTATTATAGTGTTATGCAGTTATCACATGTGCTACAGAGCATACAAGACTGACAAGTGCCAAAAGGTTCTTCTAAGGTGAATGACATTGGCAGGACTGCTAAAGTAGGGCACTGGGAAATGTTGTGGGTGGGAAAGTACTCAAAATACTTCAGCCTACAAACATACACACTTATTCACACACACACATTTGCTAGAACTGGGAATAGAACCTATGCTTATCTACTTATTTTTACTATACTGTTACATAGTTACTACACATGCCACAGAGCTTATAGGGATGGGGTTCTGCAAAGGTACTTCTAAGAGGAATGATATCAGCAGGACTACTAAAGTAGGGCAGTGGGATGTGCTGGGGTGTGGGAAAGTCTTCAAAATACTTCATCCTATGAGCATACATACCTACACACACATTTGCCAGAACTGGGAATAGAACCCCTGCTATCTACCTATTTGTAATAAACTGTTACATAGTTATTGCACATACCACGAAGTATATAGAGCTGGGGTTGAGCAAAGGTACTTCTAAGGGGAATGACACCAGCAGGACTGCTAAAGTGGGGCACTGGGAAGTGTACTGTATGGGAATGGCCTAAAACTGCTTCACCTACAAACATTCACACACAGACTTACATTTGCCTGGACTGAGATTAGAACCACTACCTATCGAGTTATTTGTACTATAGTGTTATACAGTTATCACACACAATACAGAGCTTATAAGGTTGACAAGTGCCCAAAGGTGCTTCTAAGGTGAATGGCATTGGCAGGACTGCCAAAGTTGGGATCTGGGCAGTGTACTGTGTGGGACTGGCCTATAGCTGTTTTACCTACAAACAAAGAAGCACACACTCACACAGACTTACATTTCCCAGGATTGAAATTAGAACCTCTATCTATCTAGTTATTTGTATTAGAGTGTTACACAGTTATTGCACACATTACATAGCATATAGGGCTGATGAGTGCCCAAAGGTGCTTCTAAGGTGAATGACATCAGCATGACTGCCAACGTTGGACATTGGGAAGTGTACTGTGTTGGAATGGCCTAAAACTGTTTCACTTACAAACACACACTTACACAGACTTACATTTTCCAGGACTGAGATTAGAACCCCTACCTGCTTAGCTATTTGTATTGCAGTGTCACACAGTTGTTGCACAAGCTACAGAGCTTATACGGCTGATAGGTGTACAATGGTACTTCTACGGTGAATGACAGCAGCAGATCATGTGCAGTAGGGAAATGGGAAGTGTACTGAGTGGGAACAGCCTCCTAATACGTAGACCTACAGACAGACACACACACACACACACACACACACACACACACACACACACACACACACACACACACACACACACACACACACACACACACACACGCACACACACACACACACACACACACACAGAGGCAGATGCTGGGATATTACAACCTCCACCACAGTACTGTTACACAATGGAGCTCGCCTTCATGCTGCCACATGTGACTTGTTACAACCGGTATGCCACTGTCCGTAGCAAGACATCACTTTATGCCATCCAGGGTATCTGTGTGTGTGCCTCACTCTGTGTGTGCCCCCCTGTGTTTCTATGTCTATCATTGTCTGTCTCTCTCTTCCCCACATCTACATATGTGCATGCTTGACATATTGTTATCTGTTGCTCATATATATATGTCTGTGTATCACATACACAATAGATTCAGAAATATCACATATGAGCCACCTAGAGCTAGCTGAGTGTAATCCTGTCTGATGCGTGTGCATAGGGACAGTTAAGGTGTACATAGCTGTCTGTATGCAAAGACATATATATACAATAAAGTTATATAGTCCGATGTGGGTTCCAACATGGCCTGTGATTCTCTAAGTGTAGAAGCATGCCCAGTGCGACCTTCTATAGTGAGACTGGGACTCCATTCCAGAGATAGGTGTACTCTGGTCTGGGGTTTTGTGTGCTACAACCATACCTCTCAAAAGTAAAAAGGACTTTCCTAGGGTTACTGGGTTTGTTTTAGCAGACATTTTCAGACATAGCTGACGTCTGACACTGCAGTGTATTGTGTCATTACCTAGTGACAGACATCCTCAGATCATCACAGTGCTTTACCAGAGGAATGCAAGATATATGATGCATAGACCAAGAGCTTGACTATAGACATTCTTGCCCAAAAAGGCCAGTTGAGAGGTGTGGCTACAGCAGGTTGACTGAAGAAGCTGTGTAAACAGTCCAGCAACTTGGTGATATACTGGCTGGGACCTCCTGCTTGTGTGGTATTCTTCTTACCTGAAATGTCATATCCTGGAGTGGCCATACCTCTGACATGTACATTTTGTGGCAGATTGTCCAGGTGTAGCTGACATGCAGATTAGTTGTCACTGCAGTTCATGGAACATGGCCCTGTCAACCACAGTATTGTACATAGGCCACTATGACACAATAGCCAGGAGTAAGTGTTGGCCACATCCTGAGCATTAACCACACATATACATTGCTCATTGACCTCTGCATATGCAGCAAGTTATCATGTAGATTGAGATAGGCCTGGTAATCTGTGCTCTGCTGCTATTTACCTACAAACATTTATGTTACTGCAGTTCTATGGGAATATGTGTGTGTGGGGGACACACCTCTCAACTGTGTGCATTTGCACAGACTGTGATGATATTTGGTTTACATTTTGGTTCCACTTAGCATAGTATTGTGCCCTGTCTTAGAGACTAGCGGCATATCACTAAGGACCACAGGTCAGATTATAATGGCATATATTGGGTTTCAGACTTCTTACCCTTCAGAGACTTACTCCAACTGCAACATTTATTTTAGTTTATTTTTATTTTTATTTTACATTTGTTGACCGGGCTAGTCTAGCTGGATATATGTCCATTTTCAGTAGAGGCCCGGGGAGAAAAGCTCCACACAAAACATGACAATGAAACAAATTAATAATAAAAATTTAAAAATTACAAATTACAATAAGAAAAAAAAATTAGTAAATAACATCATCAAATAGGTAAGGCACACCAAATATTGTTGAATGAAAAGTACTAGGTCAATTTCAAAGCATCTCAAATTAAATGGCTAAAGTCTACGCAAAAAGGTTTAAACAATTAGTAGGAGGGAAGAGAAAAAACAAAGGTAACAAGAGGTTAGAAAGGTGGAAAGAGAAAAATAAGACAGGAGAAGAGGGAGAGACAATAGTCTAGACAAGAGAAGAAGAAAAAGGACAGAAACAAGAAGAGGGGGAGATGAGAGAAGTGTGTCAGTGCATAAAAGGAGTCAAAGGGTAAGTGAGAAACTAGGAATATGCTTAGCTAATAAGCACAGCTTAAAGTTAAAGGTAGAGCAAAAAGGGGATATGGAAAGTTAGTCTGGAGCACTACATGAACAGAGCCAGTGATTTTGGAAGTACAGTTTGATTTTTTGTTTGAAGAGAGACAAGGAAGTGGTTAGAGTTATATCAGTGGGTATCTGCTGTACTATCACTGTGTAAAGTCTGTAGGGGGGTATTTCATCATTGTCGCCATTTATGGGCCTTTACCAGACATTTCTTAATGGTTTTCTACAGCTGGCTTGCTGGGTGAATCTGAGGGGTAAATATGGGACTCCCACACTGACATCCATGCCTGTGACCTATGACCTTCCAGTTAGTTGGCCCCCACATATACTGCAGTGGGATTTGTCACCTTGGGTACTACTGCATAGTGTGGGGAGGCCAGTGTTCGGCAAACATTTCCTGGTGTCCCACATATCTGTCAGTTGTCTGCTGCTATCCCAGTAGACAACCCCATTCCCTTGCATGCATGCAGCGATACCATAGCTATGCTACCAGAACATACTAATCCATTCATTTATTGTTAAGAAGACTGATTTACCTTGTGCCTGCGGCAGTTGTGAGGATGGTGCTTGAGGGCTGCCTATGTCAGATGCATGCAGTGCACTGCTTATACATGGTACGTTACAGGTAGTGTGATGTGTGTGTCATCCATTTTATTGAGTGTGAGAGTCGGAGAGAAGTGTCAGTCCCTGGGTCCTTACAATGTTAGTGTGTGTGCTATGCATTGCCTCCTTGCCAAGACCAGGGCATACTGGTCATGCCTCCATCTGCCTACAGGGGCTGGCTCAGCAGGTTCTTTCTCCGAGTCTTTCTGTGCCTGTGGGGACCTTGTCAATGGGGGGCTGTGTGGCCTTTCCCCATGTTGTTCCTGCTGCAGCTGTTTCCACAGGATCATATTGTGTAGCATGGCACATACTATGAACATGTGTGCACATGTGGCTGGAGAGGACTGCAAGGCTCCACCAGATATGTCAAGGCAGTAGAACCATGACTTGAGCATCCAAAATGCATGCTCTATAATGGTCCTGGCTTGTGCATGGGCCTCATTATGGCATTCTTTATTGGTTGTGTGTGTGCATTTCTGATGGGTATCATCATCAATGGCTCCAGTGCATAGCGAGCACCCCCCACCAGATGGCCATATGGAATGTCCACACTGCAAATGCCTGGTATAGCTGTGATGAAAGCCAGATGTGGGAGTTGTGATAACTTCCAGGGCTGCCAGCACACACATTCATGATAATGCACTGGACATTGCACACAACCTGGCAGTTGATGGAGTGGAAGCCCTTGCAGTTTACATAAACCCTACCCTATTAACCAGGTGATACTTTGATGTAGATGTGCGTGCAGTCTATCGAACCCAGTACCTCCAGGTAGTCTGCTATATGGTGGAAGAGACACATATTGCTGGTCCTGTCCTCACGGGTGTTGGAGAAGTAAATATGCTCACAAGCATGTGGTAGAATGGCATCCAGGAACTGGTGGAGTACTCTGTATGCAGATGCCTGTGAGACCCCATCATGTCCAAAGTAGTTCATTAGAAAGTACCTGTAGCTAGTATTCTTAAGGTTACACATACCTTGGTATCCAATGGGATGGGTTCCCCGATGTTGGCTCTGGGTCTGAGTTAAGGCTGGCACAGCTTGAAGATTTGCTGAATTATGTCTCTGTCCATGCTGTAACTCTCTGTTATCTCCAGATCATTTAGTCCCTGATAGGTTATCCTGGGTCTGAACACTCTTCTCCTCCTCCTCCTCAGTCTGCATTATCCTCCTCACCTCCCTCAGCCTCTAGCACATACTGATAGATCAAAGCAACAGCAACCCCTAACATTTAAAATACACCAATGGTGCAGTATTTGTGGGAAAAATCAGACTAAAAGTTTTTTTTCACAGTTTATACTGTTGTGCAGCAGATGCCTGCATGATTGGTAGGCTATAATACATTCCATATGCTTGTTATTTTATTTGTACCTGGTTGCTTTATTCTGCTATTTCCCTTTTTTATTTTCCTTTTCCATTTCCACCCCTTTTAAGCCCTGCTGCACAAATGTAAACAATCCTGATATTTCCTTTTTTTTTTTTTTTTTTTTTAGACCAGACCTGGTGCATGCTGCGCAAACCTGTTTAACTAATATAAATACTTTGCAGTAGAAATGGCCATCCACTGAACACGAACACACTCTTCATTTTATGAAATAATTCAATACAGCTCCGGACACACCCCCTTGCTTAGCTGTGCTTAGCTAAGCTCATCTGTGAGCCATGGTGCGCCAAAGAGTTTACATCAAGCATGACACATCTCTTTTTCATGTCAGCTGATCCTCCTGCTTACATCACTGCCTTATAGCTCCTACACGGTTAGGTGAAGCCAGAGACTAGTCTCCCATTTAGTGATTCAGTAAAATTTGCTCATTTGCATACTCCACTACCTTAGCCCCTGGTTACACCACTACACCACAGCCTTTCTCCTTAGCAACCAGTGTTACCTGTTATTGTTTTGATTCTGCATGCCATAGACTATAATGGAAAAATGCAGATTTCACTTAAAACTGTCTTTTCACATTTTTTTGTTTTCAATTTTGGCCCAATCCCGTTTGCCCACCACAGCCCTATGCTTAAATGGGCCAAAAAAAACCTTTTATTTTTATAATTTGCAACAGTTTCCCATTCCAATGGCCATATTTTTGGCCATTCGCATGCCTAAGGATTATAATACATGCTTTACTTTGAGCTGTCATGTCTCCATTTTGATTTTTGCAGAAATGTATTCGACTAGTAGCCGAATACATTTTTGCAGTGGACACTATTCTGGCATGGATGCCTTTCTGCTTTCTGAATCGCTAATTTACCTCAGTTTCCTGGTTTTCACCAGCAAATGAGGTAATTAGCATTGTTCAGTGGTGTCCATGCCAGAATAGTGCAGCCAGGCTCGTGCATGCTCCCAGCCTTGTTTACTGGATCGCTGGCCAGCCATATTCCATGCAGCAGCTGCTGCACTATTCAGACATGGCATTTCACCGTTATTGAATCCCGGGGAATGTGCAGTGACATCTGCTGTTCTTTATGAAACGATTCTAATTCATGTATAAAACTGATTTCCATATTATTAGTTAATGCTAGTCTGTCTTTTATACAAAGTTACATGTTTCCAAGACACCTCCTTATACTGTGCCTTCTTCAACTTCTTCACCCAATCACTTCCATCTTTTCTGAGCCCTATCTTTTACCTTAATCACTAAATTACATATCCCGCTAATGGGAGCAGAAGTGACAGGAAGTGAAGCATGACAGATGAGACTTTTCTATCTTCAGCAACTATCTGCAGTTAATCCTGTGGGATATTTTGGAATTCACTCATAAATTGTGAGATAATGCTCTTGTTTCCTATCATCCCAATGGGTCATGCCTTTTGCACCTCCTTGCAGAAGCACCCATGGAACTTTACATGTAGGAACATAAACTGCTTTGACTAATTTCTATTAAAGTCAAAGATCAGACACTCCTTGTCTGTGCTGTGGGGTCCTCACAGATTGCAATTTTCCTCACTTTTATAGAACGTGAGCCAACTCTCTTTGATGGAACCACATTTCCTCTTTTTATTTCCATAATCTCAATACTTCAGTCACTGCACAAAGCTCATGACCATGAGATAGAATGGGAACTCACAGTGGCAAACTTAGAACTTTGTCATTTAGCTCAGTTCTCACTTCCCCACCACTCTCCAGTGCAATGTCAGCACTCATCTTCTGGTCAATCCCTATGTCTTCTCTACTTTCATGAGTAAACTAGGCCCCAAAAACCTTCACCTGAAAAGAGGAATCCATTCTTTTCTGGGAGAGAACCATGACCCCTGATTTGGAGGTTAAGATTTGCATTCAAGCTCAGCTGGACACTGTGTTTACTTCAGGTCAAAAGAAGATCATCTGCAATTAACAAAATTGCAACCCTCTAAACCTCAAAGTGGATATTTTCTAAACCTCTGCTGTACCTTCATACCCAGTCTATATAATCATGAAAATGGGAAGAAAAGACACATCCTTGCCACTTTAAATGTTTTCTGATTTATTGATGAGACAGCAGATTAACTTTTGTTCTACAAATACAGGGATCCAATAGCACACAACAGGATCCCATAGGTTTGCTATGACTTACCTGAATGGCAGTAAATTGATCATCGGATGGTCGAAATCACGGTTTGCAAAATGCACTTAATTGACCCCAGGTACATCAACTATGTAGAGTCGAACCAGATGATGCACTCGACCATTTGATAATTAATGTACCCACACTGTGAACGGAGGTTGTGCTGCAGTGAGGAACAGGGAATAAGCCAATTTCCTCGCTGTAATGCAATCTTGGAGTTGGCATATTTAATATGCAGGGGGTGTGGGGGGAGCAGCCTCCTACATGGAGGGTGCAGGGGGAAGCCCCCTGCAAATAGTAGATTTAACATACCGTTGAGTGTAGTGTTCAATGGTAAGTTAATGTGCATGGCAGGAGGTGACTGACATAACCTTCTGCTATGTTGAATACATCAACTGATGTATTCATTTTAATTTTAGCTTACTATTCAGGATTTCAAATCTGATATTTAGGGTCAACGTTATACACATTTGACCCAAGTTGATTCAAAATTTCCATAGTAAACTGATCCCGTATTATTTTAGCACCTTACGCACTGACATTCTGGGGTCTGCCATATGTCTTTTCCAGGTCCAGAAAAATACATGAAGGCCATTAAGTCAAGCTCCTGTGACTAAAACATATCTACTTTCCTTTCTTGAAAGTGAGAATCATCATCCTAATTTGCCAATCCTAAGGTACTGTCTCTGCTATCCATGTGAAATTAAAAAGGGTAATTTATCATGACACATAACAGTATAGTGCACCTTCAACATATCTGGCTGCATCATATCCAGTCTGGTGGCTTTGCTATAGTGGAAATATTTAACGGTCACACTGACCTCTTGTAGTGAACTTGATGTCATTTCCCCATCTGCTGCTTATACCACACCAAAGCAGAAATTCCCATTGGCTTCATGAGCAAACTGTTCCTCTTTAACCTCTCAACAGTGTCTTCTTTTGACAAATAAAATGCCCAACCCACAAGGACAATTACAATTCCATCTGAAAGCAATTCTCCCATCATAGTCAAACCACTGTCACACCCAGGCCTTAATTATGATACCTCTCTGAACAGCAGGCATTTTTCCAGACTGCAACAATTTAACTACAAAAAAGTGCATCACCAAACTGATTCCATCTTCCTATTTGTTTTATTCTGTTGTTTTATGATGAACTAAGGATTATGACAATCATCCATCAGTTTAGGAATGTGTACTAGGAGATTACCAGGGTACAGAAGATTAAAGTTAAAGTTAGATATAAGCAGTCAGCTGACTCTTTAATGTGATCCAGTGAAGGATGTTTAGTAGTTTACAAGGATGTAACCAAGGAGCAGACTAGTCAACAAATCTAGTGTTTTTTTTTTCTTTTTATAAGTTCTCAGGTTCAGAGGTACTTACTAGACTACTGATCCATAAGGATCTTAGCCTAGCCATACATTACCATTATGTTTTAGCCCTTTTTATTTAAGTACAAATAACCCAGAGCCAGGCAAAACATGTTCATGTTACCCATATCCATAAGGGATAATGGTGATAAACCAGAGGTGAATTTGTGGTTCCCAATTGATTCCTCCAGACTATATTTGAATTGATAAGGGAAGTATTTGCTTTATGTGAATATGAAGCTGATTCCAAAGAAGTGGTATTCCCTGTGATACACATCCATTCCTCCAACAAGTTCTATTTATGCTGCAGAAGAGATTAAGACCTCTTGAGCAGGTGTTTTTTCCATCATCTGACTTGTGGATGTGCAGTATATCAGAGAGGATAGGATCAGGTGAGGCTCTGCACATAATGCAAATAATCACTCCTCAGCAGCTTGTATGAAGAAGCTGGACAAAGCTTTGAGATGGTCAGTATGTAGTTTTTATGATTTGGGCCCTTGAGTTTCTTGGTGAGATACCATTGTGATCATTCAAGTTGTGTTAAGTGTTTGGAAAGGTGATCAAAGCAGTTGGTTGTTTATACAGGTTCTCAGATTCCTAACTAGTGAAGCAATTTTGGGGGTATATTGTCAATGTGCTACAGGGTAATTCAAGTTTGCCAGAGGAGACTATTATACATTTTTGGCATTTACTTTTTGTCCATGGTTATGACACAAGCTATTTGTTTGGGGAAAGCCCTCTTGTAGGACATTGGTGTTCTTTGGAGAGTTTATAATGGCACCAAGTTTACATGAAACTTGTTCAGTCACAAGTCATTTTCATTAACTTTGACCTACAAAAATTAAAAGCTAAAGAAAAGTAGCCCAATGACTGCAACGTTCATTATTTAAGGGAGTGCATTTCATTTTATATTCATCCTGATGAAGTCTTTTTTTCCATTGAAGATAAAAGCACTCAATAAATGTGTGGGGTTGTTTGATCACAATCAGTCTTCTTGTAATTTTTGTTTTATTAGTTGATCAGCAATTGGATGTGGTTCCTACTTTTTATTTTTTCTGTTTGACCTTTGGCCATTTTTGGTGTTGGTCCGCATTCTTATAAGCTCTCAAGATATATTTTTGAATATGTCTTCTCCAATCAATAATGTTACAAGTGTAGTGTTGGTGTTAGTGTTGGAACTTTAACTACTGACCGTGCTTTTAGTGGTGGAGAATTAACTGATGGTCTTATGAATTTATTGCTTCTGCCTCAGTATGTTGTATCAATAATGAATATCTCAAGTGAGGAGGTTAATTCTAAGACAGTTAGTTCCCCATCTCAGGGAACCACTAGAAATACATTCACCAAAGCGTTACTTAAAGATTCCAACAATAATGGTATATCTGTGCATTCTAGTAAGGAGACATCATTTAATCATTTTAATACAATTCTTGAACACTTTTCCTAATTTCCAAAATTTCATTTTTAATGTTGGTATTCAGACTCTGGCCAGATAATTAGAATTATTTAAGATGAAACTACACAGATTTAAAGCTCTTCAACTGATCATCAACTTTTCTTGTGAACACATTAAATAGCAAACAATTCCACAAGGCCTGAGAGTATATACATTTCCCAGTGAAACTATATCAGGTTTGGCATTGTAGTAGGACCATGTTACTTTTTAATAGAATCTGTTATGAGTTGTTGGATATTACACTAAAACATATCATTTTACAGTTTCAGGAACTACATCGATAACTTAGATCCCTACACAAATCAGTCCTTGATGATTTGATTTTCCATCAATACAGAATGGAATGGGATATTTTTTTAAAACTGGGAAATCATTTATTTATTTTATTTATTTATTTGCAATTTGCTAACTGGGGGAGTCCATTGGGCCAGAATGAGCCATTTTTCAATGGAGACCTGGGGAGAAAAGCTCCATGAGAATACATATTCAAAGCTGCAGACATAATTACAAAAACAATGTTAAAAAAGAATACAATATACAATTGCTTATGAAGTTTACAGAGTATAATGACTGTAAAAAAATTGTAGTAGTACAACAATTTAGCTTAAGAAAACAATAATACTTATGTAGATTGTTAAAGTCATTGGTAAAAGGAAATAGTAGAGATAAAAGAGATGGGAGAAAGTGAGAAAGGGGAGGGTGAGTTAGAGTGAGGAGGAGAGTAAGAGAAGGAATACAAGATGGGGAAGGAGGAATTGAAGGATAGAGTGTACAGTGCATGGTATGGTGTATAGTTTATTATACAGTTCCTCTCTATTAATATTCTAAAACATGCACGCTGATTGACCAGCTCAACCAATGTGCCCGTTGTAAATCCACAATACACAATCAACGGAAAAAGGTCCGGTCACCCAGACTTTTTTCCATTAGTATAAACTGCCCCAAAATCTTTTTTTTTTTTTTTTTTTTTTTTAACAATGAAAAAAAGAGAGAGAAAATGGAACAACAGAGACTTTTTTTTTCTCCATTGCTTCCGTTTCAAAGCCTTGATGTACTGAGTATGCATGGGAATGCAAGTCCCATATGCATGCACAGTACATCAAAAAGCAGAATCAGTATACCACAACCAGTGGAAGAATAGCAATCCACCATTATACAAAGACATTATTTAAGAAAAGTAAGTATTTTTTTCTTAAATAATGTCATTGTATAATAGCAATAACCGACTCCGTGGTTGTGTTATATTAAAGATTTACCCACGGTTGCCTTTGTTTAATCACTTGGGCTTTGCCCTTGTGATTAAACCACACCAACAGTAGGTAAATCTTCAATATACTACACCACATCATCGGTTATTGCTTAGGAAGGGTTGGGACCAAGAACATTCCCATTTAGAAGAGAGGTAAGAGTGCAGCAAGCTTTTAAAGGATGTAAGAGATTGTGTAGTTTTAATGTGGGGAGGAAGGGAGTTCCATTTACGAGCTAGGGAGTGAGATTAATAGGAGCTGGCCTGGAGTGCATAATGGTTTGTATACTTTGAGAAGATTTTGATTGTTAAATCTCAGGGATTGGTCAAGAAGATGCATAGAGAAGGTAGTAGCTAGACAAGGGCAGTGTGAGGGGTTGAAAATCATGTGACTATTAATAAGAAATGTAAGACAAATACATTTGTGAGGGATAAGTCTCAATATGTCATCAACACTGTGTAAACCCTTTCCTAATATAAAGTTAGTCTTGGCCATACTAAAGGTTTCAAATGTAACAACAATTCTTACAGAACTGTCACTAATTATATGAAGACATTAACCATTATGGCAAACCCAGCCCACTGGAAGAATGTTTAAGTGGATATCAGCAAAATAATAACAAAGTGTGGATACCTTAGAGTATTTTGACAAATAACTATCAGTGGAGCCTGTTTTATAGAATAATGATTTTTTAGAGGTTCTGCAGCATTGGAGATCTGAATGAACAGGGAGGTGTAAGAATGCTCAGCAGGAGGGGTGGAATCCATGGAACACATGGCATTATTATCTGTGAATACTTCTTATTTTACTTTTTCTGAAGTTGTGGGTGTACTTTCTGTTCAGAAAATGTTTCAATTTCAAATGAAGTTTTCAAAAAGGATTTGTTTTTGAGTCTTTAATTTTAGTAACATGGTTAGTACTGAAGCGGACAAGATTTTATTTCAAAAAGGTATTTCTTTTCAAGTAGCACATGGAAATAATTTGGTTGACATGCTGACTGAGCTTAAATTATTTGTGCAGAAACTGAATTTTTCTCTTGTCTTGATAATTCAGTATATTCTAGGGGCCAGCATAAACATAGTACTTTCAATCGCTTTGACCGCCTGCTTTATCACTGTTTAAGAAAATGACGACAAGTGATTTCAGACATCTTCTGAGCAATACGAGAACTAGGTATTTTTATAAATGAACTAAGGCTGAACAGCATTACCTATATAGTATAAAACAAGATAATGCTATATGTATTATGAAACTTGATAAAGGAGGAGGTGTGGTGGTTATGGATAAAATGTTACAAAGTTTCAAAATGTTTTCTTTATTAAATTATGATAATTTTTATATCAGGATGTCTAAAATATTAAGTTATTGGCTTACAGCAACAGTGATGTGTTAATGAACAGAGTTTGTTATCTTTGTTCAAGTTTTTGAGTATTTCCTTCCCAGTCACCCCTTATACGTTTGGTATTCCTAAAATTCATAAGAATGATGCACAAATGATACCTATCATTACCACAGCAGGGGGTAAAAACAGAGCCATTAACAGCTTTTGTGGATTTTACTTTATAGGAAAGAATATAAGAACACGCTTCTTCACAAGACTAGTATGCATCCCAGCCCTGTATCAAGTAATGTTATGAAAGGGCAGTTTCTGAGGACTATGAGGCTTCACACTGATGATGCTGATTTAAATTTGGCTTGTTTAAGACTGAGAGAGGATTTTATAATATGATATAATTATATTTATAATTTATAATATAATAATATATTATAAAGATTTTATAATATAATATAACATGTCAGCTTCTGCTATCATTCTCCTTAGCTAAAACATGGAATTCTCTTCCTTCCTCTCTAAGGACTAGCAAAAACTTTGAAACTCAGCTACATTCCTATCTTTACTCTAACAGGAAACGCAACTGTACTCTCCCCTTACCAAATAATCACTTCTACCCTTTTAACACCTGACTACCTCTGTCTTCAAGCTAGCCTATCACAAATGTAAATATTGTAAATAACAAAATTGCACTATGTATCAACGATCTTATGCCTGTATCTCTTGCATGAAATGAAATTGTAAAGGCTTTTTCTTTTCCACAATTGTACCTGTAACTAATGTATGTCAAGCAAACATTTTTGTAACTAAACTATGTAATGTGGAGCTTTTCTCCCCAAGCTTCCACTGAAAGCAGGCTTCCTGAGCCCAGTGGACCTCCCCGGACATCAAACTGGAAATAAATAATAAAATAAGAAGGTGTTACACACCCACATAGGCTGATCTATGTATTAGTAAGGTACGTGCTAGCAGAGCAACTATAGGTAGACATTTTTTTCTCTGAGAGAGTGTAATTAGACACAAACAGAGACAATAGAGTTGCTCATGTTAAGAATAGATCTGCTTTTACTTATTCAAGTAATATCAGGCAGGTCTGTGAAATTATTAAGATGCATTGGCCCATACTTATATCAGATCCTGATGTCAAAAAAAGTTATTGACCAGGAACCAAAGTTCAGTTTTAAAAATAATCTGTACTTGAAAAGACAACTATGTTACAGAAATGCTAACATTTTTTTTCTCTGAAATCCACTCATTGTGGTACTTTTAAATGTGGTACATGTAGAGCCTGCAAATTTATATTTTCTTGCACCTCTTTTTTCATCAGCCTTTTTTATTTTGATCATTTTGCACATTGTGGAAACTCTGATCGTGTTTACATGACAATCTACACAGCCTGTGATGCATTCCATATAGGAAAGATGAACCATACTCTTAGGGGGAGGATTGTAGTGAGTGTTTATGGTATTCAAAGTAATACAGACACCAATGCTTTGGAAAGGCATGTCAGAGCAAGAGATACTGAACTTTCATTTAAGTTCTTTGTTTTACAGCTTGTTAGCCTGAATAACAGGGGTGGTAATATTAGACATGTGACTAAGAAAGAACAGAAGTGGATTCTGAAGCTTAAATCTTACTGTAAACCAGGCTTAAAATGATAAAATGAGCATCAAGCCTTTTCTTAAGAGTAGCCTACTAAAGCACTGAATGGGTATTACTCTTTGTAGGCTTATTTTTAAGCTAACTTACTGATTGAACTATTTTTTCTGTGTTAGATGACATTGCTGCTAATTAAGTATTCTCTGGTGTCTAATTGGTTGTACTGACTATTTCAACTCTTTGTTTTAACATGTTTTTATTGTCTGAACAAAGTATCTTGTTCCAAAAGCACTTACCTTGGCTTTTAAACAGTGTTTTCATTAAACTGTTGGATCCTCATCTGTGATTGTTTGGAGTCATCCTTTGTTTCTCTACATATTCTAAAACACCTGCTCTCATCTTTCAGTATAAGTGGTCACTTATATTGAGAGCAAGTCTTTTGTAATCGGGCACCAGGTGTTACAATGGGTATGGCATCTGCCCCCATTTTTAAGAATCTTACGCTCTGCAAATGGGAGAAAGATGTAGATTTTAAGAATGAGATTTTTAAACATGCTGCTATTTGTTTATACTACCTGGATGATTTATTTCTTATGTACAATCATGATTTGAATTCTCTCAGTTATAGTTATGTTCTGATTTTTTACAATTTATTTAAATGTAATTATTCATTTGAAGCTATTAATTATTTGGATGTTATTATTTCTATTAATAGGATGCTTGGTAATTTTGAATCTAATATTTTTAGAGAATTAACTTTTAGTAACTCATATTTAAATTATAACAGCAATCATCTATCTCAAATAAAAAAAAACATTGCGTAAGGGCAATTTGTGAGACTATCTAAGTTAGTCTCCAATGACTGGATATTTCATTATGAGATTTAAAAAAAATCTGTTTTTAGAAAGATATCACCCAGCTGCCTTTATTGATAGTGTAATTCCAAAGGTTGTGGCAAAAAGGGCTAATGGTTTTGCACCTATTTTATGAGAATCTTTGAAAGTACAGAGCACTATGAATGCTATTAGTAAGAGTTTTTATTCTGCTGTGTGCCTGAGTTTTTTAGTTGATAATTTCAATATTAAACAGATTATCCAAAACCATTGAAAATTATTTTAACATTTTGATGGTGTTTTACATAATGTTGGTATTTATCTTGTTTTTGTCTAAAAAGCATTGTATATGTTTAAAAATATTAGTAGTCACATAATAGTTTTTTTTTCTAATTGTGTCATGAATAAGTGAACAACTGTAAATGTTATTTTATTCACAAAGTTAGCTCTATGCAGGCTGGTAATATAAATAAATAAATTAATAAATAAATTCATTAATACTACTACTCAATAAATGTGTGAGGTATTTGGATAAATAAATTAATACATTAATTAATTAATACTACTATTACTACTTTTAATAAATTTGTGAGGTATATGGAAAACAATGACTGTTCTGTGACTTTTATTTTTTATTTTATTTTATTTGTTTAGTTGATCAGTGGTTGGACATGGTTCCTACAGTTCAATTTTTCTTTCTAAGCTTCATTTTCCTGGGGCATGAGGTATACATTGAACTTTAATACATTTTGAAGTCTGTGAAAATCATTACAGAACCAGACAGCCTTTCCTCTCTTGGATACAAATGTCACTGGAATGTTGCAGGAACTTCCAGGTTCCTAACTAATCTTGAGTTTTTGTGTGTTTTGAATCTCCTGGCTAAAAGATTTTCATTGGTCTTATGAGATTCAGAGATGTTTCAAATTTACCTGTACTCCTGATGTTGTAAGTATGTCAGGTTTAACTTAATCAGTTCTCTCATGGACTGCAAAAAAATATTTTCATTCTTTGTATACATTTTTTCAGCTTGTATTTGCAGTAAACTGATATGGGGTCATATATATTTGGATTCCGTGTCAGACTGCTGAGCTTGTACTAGCTCTTCTCTATCATTCCAAGATGTCAAAGAAGTTATATGTTTTATTTAAAATTCCTTTTATTTGGATGGTAAACTTTATAGCATTGTCTGATAATCCATAAGGCCTTTGCCAAGCGGCAACATTTTTGTTGTCATTTGTAGGAATCAGGATGTGGACTCTGTCACCAAATTCAAAAACTTGAGCTCTCTCACTTCTATTGTGACAGCCTTTTTTGGGCTTCATAGGCTTAGGTCATATGCTTCCTCATTATGGGCTTGCCTGCTATTATCCTTTCTTGCATGTTGGCCATCTGTCCTATGATGCTACAGAAAGGGATATACTCTTATTCCCCACTTTATTTTTGCCAAATCTAACCATCTGCTAGGTTGTATTTTGTATGTTAACTCAAACAAAGTAAACAAAATATGGTATCTCTGTATCCCAGATTTCTCACATTAATTAATCACTCTTATAATTTTCAGCATTTTGTTGAAATGTTCAACCAGTCCATCTGCCTGGAGATGGTGTAGTTGGCTTCTTAATCTAAAGCAGCTTGTAAAGTTCCTGTATAACCTTTGAAAGGAGGTGGTTACTTTGATCTTTTAAGACTTTTTGGAGAATTCCCATGCCACTGGAAAAAAATCTAAAGTTCCCTGGTTATAGAATTAGTGGAGGCCCTTTGCAATGGTTTACATTTGGCATAATTGATGAAATCAACTATGATTTCTAAAATATGTTGATGTTTATGGCAGTTATGAACAGTTGTTCCACCAAATCCACAGTATTTCTACCAAAGGGAACATCAATTATGGGTAGCAGTACCAAGGGACATCAAACATGTCTGCCTGGACCAATTTTCTGACACTCTCAACTTTCAAAGTAAAAGTCTTTGATATTAAAACCCCATTCTTATTTAATATGCAAGTTTATTAGATCACTGTTGGTGCTTTTTTAACTCAAGTTCGCTTTGACTTGAATTTTCTCCGCTTAATCCAGACATTATATTTTTGACCTGTTCTTCCCTAGGGCTGTCTCCTAAATATATTTAAGAGACAGGTATGTTTTCTTTTCTGTTGTTCTTCTGTTTCACCAGTCAAGTGTATAAATAAGTCAGGAAATAAAAGGCAATATTTTTCCAAAGAATGTTCAAGTAAAAAGACTGGGTACTACTCTGACACAAGAATTAAGTACATCTCTTGGAGTGTGAAACTCTATTTCATTTGTAATGTAACCTTAGCTAGTCCCATGGCTGCTTTATGCTAAATTTCCTTCAAACACACTACATTTAGCTTAATCAGTTCTAACTGGATTTGACCTTGCTACCAGTGACAAAGACATCATGGCATCAGGGAAGTGTTTTTTTTTTTAATCTATGTTCATGTGGTTTTAAAATGCATTCACTGCTAAACTGTAATACTGTTTGTTGTGTCAGAGTGTGTCCATTTTGGACACTCTTTACTTTCTTTCTAATGAAAATAAGGCAGTTGCTGGTATTTTTGTATTCTACATGTTAGAGGCAGATTCATTAACGCCTACACTGAGTGAATAAACAACACAAATACAATTCCCACATTGTCCTCCTAGGTTTATTTTCCTACTGATTTTCTTGCAAGCTTAAATATCAAGGGGATTCATAAAGGTTACTACAATTAGTTAAATCTTTGGAGTGAACAGATAGCACAGAAAATGGGGTAGAGGTGTTCTTGAATGCAGATTATGTACACTTGGTGTAGGCATTCATGAATCCAGCCCTAGGTTTAATTTACAGATGATTTTCTGACTGGCTGTTACTTTTACATGTAACTTTTAAACTGTTCTGCATAGCAGAATCTGCTGCTCTGCTTGGTAGGGTTGCTTTCAGCTGTATTTTTGGCTATTCTCTGCTAGTGGATTGACCGGTTCTAATAAAAGTTTACCTTACTACTAGTCACAAACACATCAGAGAAATTTTTTTTTTATTTTATTATTATTTAATCATATTCCATCTGTGCACATTTAAATTGATTTCACTGTTAATCTGTTAATGCTGTTTATGGTGCCAGAGTTTTATCAGGGACATTGTTTGGCTGTTTTAGTGACACCAAGCCTAACGTATGGCTGTGTTTAATGATTGGCTGAGAATCTCAAATGTATTTTTCCATTACACTGTACAGCAAGACCTATTGCTTTATTTCATTGGATTTCTCTGAGCAATATTTCCTTGCTACACACTGCAACCATCCCAGACAGTTCTAATAAGATTTTACTTTAGTATGCTGCTTGCAATGGCAGGATGAATTGCAATTTATAGTTATAATTGGTTTATTTGAAAGTATTTACAACTGTTATCTAGCATTCTTACATTCATCTTCACCCATCACTTAGTTTATACATTAGATAAAGGTTAGTTGTACAACATGGTTGTGAGTTGCACTGATATGCATGTTGCTGTTATTGTTATTGTTGATCTTGGCTTGTCTGCACTGCTTTGCCTGCCATTGCTGTTTTTTTTTTTTTTTATTAAATGCTTTCTTGTGCACAGGTCAGGTGCTCAAATTGTTGTTGTCATTGCTGTTGTTATTTTTCTTGCTGCCCCTGTGATATTTTATAGTCATCTGTTTATCAGATCCCCAAACCACTAACCAAGAGGTATGGCTAACTAAATTTACAGATGACTGCAAGATGGGTGCTGTTGTTCTCTTTATATTAAATTTGGCATTGTCAATCTTGGTCAACAAATCTTGATAGCAGTTTACAGTATAGACAACATCTCCACTACAGTCTAATATAACCATCATAGACCTCAGCTCCTCGACAGACAACTATCTATCCTTTGACAATCATGTAGCAACAGTGTTCAGGAAATCCTTCTGTCAGGACAATTTAATAACTGAAGGAATCTCATTCAGATCAAAACAGCTACCAGGTTCCTATACTTTGCCCATATTACACCAATTACAAAATATAATGACCCATTTAGTATGCATTTATCCAAGTATATCGCACAATATGAAAGCTTCTATATATTCCTGGCTTAAAAAAAATCAATATATTAAAGATCCTCATGTACCATGTTAGTCTCTAAATTCCATCCTTACAGTCTGTCTTATTTAAATTCTTTTGTGGTGCTTAGTGTCTAGCATTCTGTACTAAAGACCCAACATCTGTGGTCTCCAATAATTTAAGAAAGCAAACAACTAAACAAAAACTAAAGATGCAAGTCTCCAGCAACAAATAAAGAAGTCATAATTGATGGACAACTGTATTACTCGATGTTTTTCCCACTCGTGAAATAATTCTCTATTACACATAAAATAAAGCAAATCCTTACTTCCTTTAAGGAAGGCATTGACGATTGGTGGATGACTGTAAATTCATCCATTGTCTGACATGTTTGGCCCTCCTGGATGCAGGGGGTGCCATATATGGCTTGGTATTGGCAAAGTGATTGTGGATCCTGGACTGACAATGCCTTGAAAACTCTACTAATGTATAATAACATGAACCTCATGGTTCAGTGTTCTTTCTTTCTTTCAGAAATGCATGATTCATAAACTCCTCATACTCCCACAGTAAGGTAATGCTTGTACAGGTTTTCGTTTCACACACATTTAAAAATTTTAAGTTAATATCTAGAACAATTAATTGTAGCTGTACCTTCCTCACCAGCATATAATGAATGTGCTACATAACAATTTAGTATACTACATTACACTGGTTCACCGTTTACTGGATGATTTTGGATATATGTCCAAACAAATAGCTCTTACTACAACACTTCAATTTGCCCAGTCTGTTTTCAGTCTTATTTCTAAACATGGACTCTTTTAAACCTTCCCTGCAAACTGATAACATTCATCCCTGTCTTTCTCAGATGTACTTTCTGATAATTCTGCTGCCACTGCATACATCATAACCAAGGCTATCAATATTTAATCGGTAATTAGGTTCCTTAACTGACATATTGTTGATTCAAATAAGGCAGCGGCCTCAAACTGTGGGCAGTAATAATCAGCTCCCATAATTCTGATGGATAGTTTTGTTTTTGACTTTAGCCATCTGTGGGCAAAATTAATTAAACTGGATCTCTGGATTATAGGTTTGTGTACGGAGCAAAAAACAAACACACCAGGCAAGCAGTAATCTGGATATATCTAATATAAACACTCATCGAGACAAAACAATAAATTTAAATTCAAAATTGAAAAGATGAGAGCTTTCATCCACTTAATATTAGACTTCATCAGATATAAGTTCAACAGTCATGTGATCTACTTATATACTCTGCAAAACACGTGATATACCGGGGAATTTTAAAATTTAAAGTACAAACCCATACTAGATTAAATAAGAAACCGCATCACTTATATCAAATACAATAAACATAAAAAATAAACAAACTAAACAAAACTCATAAAAAGTATTAAATAAATCAAACTATAAATAGAATTGAGAATTTTGAATGATAAATAAAAATGAAATTATATCATTTTTCATAAGTCCTCAGTTTTAAAGGCTGTTATTGCTAACTACTTCACTCAGGTAAGGTAATACAGATGCAGTGAGAAAAATCTGCCACCATAATTCCCTTTGTTCTTAAATAATTTGCCATGAGCCAGTTCTAGGATGATGATCCATGTGTTCCAAAATGGAGAACCCAAATGCATGACTACCATATTTGGCCTAGTGTTTGTATAAAACATTAGTGGGCTTTTTTTTTTATTTTGTAAGAAAGCTCATAGATGTGCTGTTTTAGTTTGCACTCCATCTTGCCCACATAAAATTCAGGGCAATGTTTACAAAGAGCAATGTAAACAATGCCCTGTGTGTGGCAGTTGTAGTGCTCTTGATTCTAATAGTCTTGTTGTTGACCTTGATATTGTCACCCAAACAAATCATATGACACTGGATGCATGTGCCATGGTGTGGTGAAGTGTGGCACATGCACCCAGCATCATATGACAATGAGAGTGATTAAAGACAAAGCCAAAAGATATACTGGATGTCAAATGGCCCACAATGCACCCATTGCATTGTTAGGAAAGCCCATGAGTACCATGTGAATGTTGCTGTACTGACTTTGTGGTTCCTAACTGCAGAAGATGCTAACTTAGCGTGGCTTGAAGCCATGTATAGTGAGTCAAACACATATCAAAAAATAATTCAATTTCTAAGAAAGATGTTTTAATACATATTACAAATTAATAATATTGTGTGAAGTGTCAACAAATGCTGCCCAAAAATTAAAACTCCTGTACAAAAATATAAATAAAACAAAGGCAAAACACAGGAGTACAAGTAGGCTGAATAAGGCAATCCACATCAACAAATCTCCGTAATAGAAACAAAGCACAAGACAGGCAGTCTTCACTTCACCATCAGAAAAATCAGTCTTCACCTCACAGATAGGATAAAGTTTCTGTTTTATTAAACAAATAAACAGATATGGCAAGCGCTTTCACCCCACTGGGCTTCTTCAATCCAAAATACCAAAATCTTTAAAGTATCCTATATATACTCTTTAATACATGACATTATAGGATATGATGTCATGTCTTAAAGAGTATATATAGGATATTTTAAAGATTTTGGTATTTTGGCTTGAAGAAGCCCAGTGGGGTGTCTAAGTCTTTTGGATTAAGCACTTGGGCTTCAGACCAGTTGTTTTACATTAGGAAGGTTTGTGGCATGCACTGTGCTGGCAGGACAGGTAGCTTTCATCCTTCTAAGTTGGGAACTGCTGATTGAGAGCCCAGTGTCTGTTATTCTTAAAGTGTATTAGTTCTGGTTTAAGCACTTGGGCTTCAGGCCAGTTATTTTACATTAAGAAGGTTCGTGGTCTGCACTCTTGTGGGAGAAGAGGCTGGACTCTGCCCTTCTGAGCTGGGAATTTCTGGTTAAAGGTTTATAGTGCCTGAATATTTGAACTGTATCTTACTGAAATTGGTACACCTTGTTTGCTGTAGCATAGACTAGATCCAGGCCTGCTGAATCTAGCTTTGTTTATATGCTTGTTGTTTGTTTGCTTGTTATTTCCCTGGAATGCTAATTCCACCTAATATGTGGCTTCTCAGTGCTTCTGTGGATCACTAGTGATATCTGCATTGCTTACTGTAATTATTTCCTTGTTTCACTTGAAAGAAAGTTACTGTTTGTCATTTTTGCATTTAAGTTACCTGTAACACATTGCACTTAAGTTACCTGGCACTTGCTCACTAAAGCAATTATATAAGTCAGCACTAAAAATTAAAAGCACTACACCCTCACTCCCCACTGGCCCTTGTTTTCAATTATAAAGGAATTCCCAATATTATTCTAGCATGTCCAAAGGTCAATTGTCAATCTCCTGTCCGGTCCATCTGGTGAATCTGGGAATCTTGAGGCAATGTTACAACTGCCTCATGTACACAGACAACCCTCTCCTCCTCCCAAAAATTCCAACACATGTGAGAGATGTAACCATATAGCCAAATTGGAAGCTAAGTTCTCTCAACTCAGTACTGGCATAACCAGTCAGGAGGAGAAGGAAACCACACTCACTACAATTCCAGTCTCACATAGACCTACCACGACAGTAAACCAAACACATAATCACACAAAAACATACTCGGAGGCTCTAAATAAAGATCTGCCTAAGCAGCAGAGACCTCCAAAGCAGACAGCCAAGCAACCGCTAACCCAAAACAAAACACGTGCAACACATATCTCACAAAGCCAGTGTGCCGAACAGTCACAGCCCTTAAGACTAAACAACACACCTGATACACTAGTAATAGGTGATTCTATCGTCAGGCACACTGACGTCCCGCTCACCAGGCTGAACAAGGAGAGGGTCACGGTGAGCAGCCTGTCGGGCGCTAGGATCCACCACATAACACAAGCACTCAGGTCACTCCAAGGCAAGTACAAATATGACTCAGTCATTGTCCATGCTGGTGTGAATGACCTGAGACATACCTCCCTGGACTACATGAAAAGAGACATAGAGGAACTCTCTGAGCATGTAGCCCAGGCTTGTATGACCCTGACCTTGAGTAGCATCTTACCCTCACCAAGAATGATGCCACAATATGAAGACAAGATGATCAATTTCAACAACTGGCTTAAGTACTGGTGTCATTCAAAGGGGATCCAATGCCTGTCAGCTTGGGATGATATGCTCGAAAAGCCACGATGCTTTGCTAGGGACGGCTTGCACCTGTCACCCCTGGGCTTTTGGATATTGGCAAAGGCTCTTGCTACCCCCATAGTGCCTTTTTTAGGCAATGCTCAAAAGACAAACCCACCTCCATAGGTATCACAAGGGATAAGAAACTAAGAGTAATGCTACTCAACGCCAGAAGTCTAAACCTCAAGATGCATGCACTTGAAACTCTCCTTAGCATGGAGAACATCGATATCTGTGCAGTAACAGAAACCTGGTTCAGGGCTCCCAAGAGCACCCCAGCACTACCAGGTTATACCTCATACCATGCTTTTCGGCCCCAAAACTTGGACCGAACCACAAAAGGAGGGGGAGTATCGATATTCATCAAAGATACCCACACCTCCAGGTTGGTGGAAAAGCATGAAGCATCAGAGACTATCCATGTGCAACTAACAGTGGGTAAAACTGTCTTCCAGTTTATAGCCTGCTACAGAGCACCCTCCCAAACCCAGGAACCCCACTCGGCCTTCCTGAGAACACTGGAAAATATGAAGGTCTCTCCAAACACCATTATATTGGGCGACTTCAACTACCCAAACATAGACTGGGAGCATTACTCTAGCTCCAACACCCTAGCCCAAAGGTTCCTAGAATTTATAAACTCAAATGCTATGGAACAACTTGTTACCACTCCCACAAGAGGGGAAAACATACTGGACCTGATCATCACCAACATGGGGACTCTATGCTCCAGACCAGAAGTGTATCCCTCACTGGTAAGATCAGACCATAAACTAATCTCACTGGATATTCACATCCCGACCCCACCCCCTGCCCAGAAAACCACAGTGAAAAACTTCTCTAAAGCAAATTTCACACTCCTCAAAACTGAGGTGGAATCCTTCAAAGCCCCCGGGCCTGTGGAAAATATGGCCCAGACCGCAGAATCCTTTATAAAAGCATTCTATGAACACCTTCAGGAATGCATGGATCATGCGATCCCAAATAAAACCAAGACCCAATCCTCCAAAGGCAGATGTCCTGTCTGGTGGACCCCAGCCATAAACAAACTATACAATAGAAGGAGGAAGCTACTAAATGATAGAGCAAAATCCCAAAAAGGGAAGGCATCACGGGCACTCATAAAATTGTCTAAGGCCAGCTTCGAGAGAAAAATTGCACAGGACACTAAGGATAATCAGAAGGCGTTCTTTAGTTATGTTAGGAACCTGGGTGGTAATTCCCAGATATGCTCAGAATTAGTCCAAAATGACAAAAAATACACAGAACCCAAAGACATTGCCAACATCCTAGCTGACAGGTTCAGCACAAACGTCTCCCCCCCTCCCCACCAAAAGGGCAAATATCTATCCCAGCAGAGTGCTGCCCCCCTGACATCTCAGATGCTCAGGTAAGAGCCGCCCTCTCCAAAGCAAAAAACACAGCATCAATGGGACCAGATGGTGTCCCGGGCTGTGTCCTACATGAACTCCAAGAAGAGCTAAACCCAAACATAAAACTACTGTTCAATCTCTGCCATACTACAGGATATGTGCCCAAAGAGTGGTGTACAGCAACAGTGGTCCCTCTCCATAAAGGTGGTGCATCAATGGATCCTGAAAACTATCGCACCATAAGCCTGACTAGCTTGGTCTGCAAAGCTATGGAAAGGATCATCATGGACCTCATAAATAAAGATATTGGGGACCTACAGACACTGGATCCTACCCAGTTTGGCTTTGTTAAGGGCAGATCCTGCCTCTTAAACCTGGTTGATTTCTTTGAAACAGTCCCAAGGCCATTGACGAGGGGAAGGTGGTCCACACAGCCTACCTGGACCTCGCAAAAGCCTTCGATACAATACCCCACTCGGGCATTATAGATAAGCTCACCAGCTTAAATATAAACCCCTATTTCACTAGATGGATTGCAAACTGGCTCAAGGACAGAACCCACATGGTTAGAATTGCTGGAGCCATGTCAGACTCCAAACCAGTTACAAGTGGTGTCCCACAAGGCTCAGTTCTGGGACCTCTCTTGTTCGGTATATATTTCTCTGAGGTACAGGCCAACACGGAAGGACTGTGGCTGACCAAGCTCGCAGATGACTGCAAACTTGGCGCCATAATTGACTCTCCAGCTGACACAAGCATCCTCCTAAAGGGCCTCATAGAAACAGGCAACTGGTGCCAGAGGCATGGCCTCATGCTAAATGCCAAAAAGTGTATAGTCATCCCCTTTGGCAAAAACAAAGTGCCCACAAATTACCACATAGGTGGTAATCCATTAAGTACAGAAGAAGTAATTAGGGACCTGGGGACCCAAGTTGATAGCAATCTCTCATTTGACAACCACGTGGCCAAAGTGGTTAGAAAAACATTTTATATAGCCCACCTAATCATGAAGGGATTCACATCTAGATCAGGGGAGGTCATTGTGCCTCTTTACTCATCCCTCATCAGGCCCATAATTGAGTACAATGCCCCTTTTGGGATGTACCTTACCAGACACCTGCAGCAACTGGAAAGACCCCAAAAGTACCTCACCAAGAGGATCAAAGGGCTCAAACAGATGCCATATGCTGCCCGGTTAAAGAAACTCCAGCTCTACTCAGTGGCATACCTCCTGTTCAGAGGTGATCTGTGCCTGATGTATAAAGCCATGTCCAACCCGGAATTAATGGATATGCTGCACCTCAGAAAATCCAAATCCCATCGAGCTACGCGCTCGAGAGACTTGAACCTCAGCACTGAAATAAATAGGACATGCTGGAGGGACAGATTCATAACCCAGAGGCTCCCTTCACTCTGGAATAAAATCCCAGTCCAGGTTAGGCAGAGTCGCTCATTGACTCTCTTCAAGAGGAATCTTGATGAGTGGATGGGAGATCGTAGGTTTACCCTGGGTATCACTTCTGTGTCACTGTTAGACAGAGGCACAGTATACTAACCTCGAAAAAGGGCATAGCAAAATAAATTTAAAATGGGTGGCGAAAGCCAAACACATTCTGGCTAGGCTTATAAATGCCCTAGGGCAGATAGCCTAGTATGAACCTATGAACCTATGAAAGCGCTTGCCATATCTGTTTATTTGTTTAATAAAACAGAACCTTTATCCTATCCGTGACTTGAAGACTGATTTTTTCTGATGGTGAAGTGAAGACTGCCTGTCTTGTGCTTTGTTTCTATTACGGAGATTCATTGATGTGGATTGCCTTATTCTGCTGACTTGTACTCCTGTGTTTTGCCTTTAAATTAATAATATTAATGGTTTATAGTTCAAACAAAAAGAATTCAGAGTACTTATAAAACATGTTAGTGAGCACATCATGTCGGTTCTGATCACCCAGCCATGAATGGGCTGCAGAAAGATTTGTACAAACTTTTTTAAGTTAGTGGTAAAGAAGTTAAGAGTTTTTGTAGTAGTCACTGTAACACAAGACAGTTTTTTTTTTCTTTCCAATTAGTCCCATACCATGCATGTATTGTGAATGCGACTTGGTGAAACACAGATAGGGTTACAGTGAATTTCTTGAGGTACAGTTTCATATATTAGTTGTCTGACAACAGTAGGTTAAGATGTCTGTTGCTTATTCCACTGAGAAAGGTAATCATTTAAATCTTGCACTGCAGTGTTTTTTCAGTGCTTCAATCCTACCTGTGAGTGAGTACTCCTTCTCCAAGCTACAGTGTCATTGGAGTAAGAAAAATAAATTAAGGACATTCAGGGGTTATGCCTCCACATCAGGGCATTTGCCCCAGCAAGACTTTTTTATATGTCATTTCTTTGTAACATGATAATCACTAGTACATGTATTCTAGGAGGAGTGCATTTAAAATGTCTGTCATGGGGTAGTGTAGCCAAGAAATTATGATACAAGCTCACACTGCAAGCATTTTGTAGTGGATCCATATAGATGAGCTCAGAGCACAATCTCAACATATAAATGGGAGGCCACTGTGAAGATTTACTTAAGGACAATAAATGCAAGCCTGAGACTACAGAAGTCACATATAGCAGCTGAGCCTAAAGGTTTCAAAGACTGGACTACATATATATATATATATATATATATATATATATATAGAGAGAGAGAGAGAGAGAGAGAGAGAGATACTGCTGATAAGGAATACTGGACAGGAAGAATCAAGTAAAACTAATCACAAATGTTTCAGTAGCTAGATGCTCTAGAGCCGCTAGTTCAATGAGTTCTGAAGAAACATCCATAATTAAGATGGTACCACTGAAGTGATAAGTCACCACCACAATACCTTTGGCAGATCGTACTCATCCACAATGATGGTGCAGAAAAAACATATCATAATCCAAGACGGATATCAATGGAGATCCTTAACCAGTGAAGGGCAGATGACCAAAGTAATTTCCAGGTGGAAATGACTGAGAGGCATCAGATCACAATAGTAATGACAAGATCAGATGTTTGATCAGGGAGTAATAGTTGAAGAGATTTGTTCCACAGCACTGAATAAACAAGATCTTGGTATTCCAGCATCTCCAAGTAATGCCATAACATTTTGCCCAGTTTGGTCACAAAGGTACTATTCCAATTTCCTGAAGGAACCACTTTCAAAGTCTAGAATTATGAGGAGGGGAAGTATATGTATGATTCTGAAGAGATCACACGTCTGTTTAAATGAGAATTAACCACAACAAGCAATATGTATCTATTATTTTCATTTTGAGAAACAACTGCCACATAGAATGATTTAGTATTACATTTCTAAGGGTTCAAGGCTGTTAGTTCAGAAAAAATAATACCACTGCAAGCTACAAAAGGTGTGCAGCTGGTAATATAAACTAAAACATGCACCGTTAAGTAGGGGGAACTAATACTCAATTTATTTTGACTGGTAAACAAAGGGAGAACGGCAGAGCAATATGCTCAACACTAGCCAGTATGTCCAGAGGCAATGCACAATATATAAAGTCACAATCCACTTAAAATGAATCCAAGGAGAATCGAATTAAACAGCGTAACGTCTGTTTATTCACGACATAAAAATGCAAGCGCTTTCACCATATAGGCTTCCTCAGGCAATTAAAAGCAATCAAAACTCAGAACATTTAAATAGTGCACACATCACTGACATCACTTCCGCATATCTAATAAAAACAGATTAAATAAATTCACGTAAGCTCTGCCGTTCTCCCTTTGTTTACCAGTTTATATTTCGTTTGGGAGCTAATTCACTGAGCAGCCATTTTTGGATTTATTCAATTTATTTTGACTCTCTTACATTATAGGTTAATACTAGGCTAACTGCCTTTGTAAGCCATTTTAAGCCTAGCCAATTACCCCATGTGAGTATCAAACCCTGCACCTATTGTTTATAAGGCAAACACCTTAACCATTATGCCAACCACCCACATTAATAAACGAAAAGGGAAAAAAACATCTAAGTGTATCAGTGTCTATATATGTGTGTCAATATGCTTCTGGGGACGAGGAATTCCAACTCCTGAAGCAGCAAGGTCAAATAGTCAACAACTCCAGCTGACTAGTCATTAAATGCACATAATGTATTGTTAGCTTGTTTAGATACATACAAGTAAGAACAAATCTACATGATTTTCTTGCCTTTTTTAGATACTTACGTTTTTTTGGGGGGGCATGGAAAAAACAGATGATTAGTGAATCAAATGAACTGGATGATGCCATTAGTCAGCTGTTTAACAATGAGTCACTTTACTAAGTCATATAAAGACATATACAGACTTATTTCAGCAGTATTTCAATATTTAACACAGGATTCAATACAATCAAAGTTAAGGGTACAACACAAAGACAGTTTAAGTTCAGGACAATCACCTCAGTGCTGCCTGTTAACTTGTTTTATAAAGTATTATAGGAAACCAAGTTTACATGATAATTCACTCCAGTGAAGAATATGATGCCACATGTGTAATAATGCTGGTATAGGGATAAGCATTGTTGCCTTCAGTGCATCAGACATGTGTTCGATTCCTGGCCTTCATTTAGATAGTCATCCTGATCATGCAGTAGAGGGACAACAACACCATTATCTGGCACTTGGCACAGAGGATTAAAGCTACGAGCTACTTCCTGTGGTACATGGTTTGAATACCCCCACCTTGATTTGCCTGTTGTGTGACCTTGAGCAAGTCAGTTAACCAGACATAGCTTTGTGTGAATTGGGAATTTGGGCTAAGCTCATTAATGGCCTCCTCTAGTGCATGCCTAGTAAACTACCTATGAGCATTCATTTTCAAGTGTGTTGTGAAATATATATATATAAATATTTATAAATAGTAAACACTGATTTTTTAGATTTTTTACAAATTTTATATACATTTTTACTTTACCTATACATGCACATCTTATCTACTTACCCATGTATTTTACATTTTTTTCATTTATTTATATATATATATATATATATATATATATATATATATATATATATATATATATATATATGTATATATACAAAACTGAATTAATTAAATTACCAAACAACAACTTCATAGTAAAGAGATTGTACACAACAATGGATGTTTTCTCTTAAGGTTTTATTATGAGATATATACGTTTTTTTAGTGTTTTTTATTGTGCTTAAAACTGTGTGTATATATATTATACTATTTTAATATTTTGTATTGCATCTTTAACACAGCCATAGTGATTACTTAATTGAAATACAACTAATTGAAATGGAATTAATTAGTTTAGTATAAAATGCGTTTGCACATGAGTATTGTTCATTCTGATGAAGTTTCCAGGTTGGAAATGAAAGCGCTTAATCATTTGACTGTTCTGTTTCAATAAATTAATTTTGTATTATTTGGCTAGTGACTGCATCGTTTTTTGATTTAGCTTCTGTCGCTAGTACACACTGGTGTTCATATTTACTACGAATTAACCTTCTGTGGGACTGCCTTTATTGGGATCCTGTACCAGAGGAGGAGTTATTGTGTTACATATATATATATATATATATATATATATATATATATATATATATGGGTTCCGTTCAGAAGCTTGAAATACTGAAATCTCGAATTTCAGTATTTTGAGCCCAAGAAGCCGAATTTACATAACAGAGAAAGTTTAGAAGCGCAAAATTCAAAACCTCGAATACCGGAGGTTTCGAATTTCACACTTCTAAAGTTCTGCTATGGTTATGTATTCAGGTAAGTGTGTGTGTGTGTGTGTGTGTGTGTGTGTGTGTGTGTGTGTGTGTGTGTGTGTGTGTGTGTTAAGGGGTTTGGGTAGGGGCTGTGATATATGTCAGTGTGCTTTGTTGCTGTGATGTGTGTGTGGGAAGAGAAAGTAGCTTGTGTGGTGGTGTTTTATGTGTGTTTGCATGTAGTGCGACCTTGGAGTGAGAATATTTAAGTAGGGGGTTGTGGGGGGTGCAGGGGGGCTTGCCCTCCTGCTTTCATGTAGTAGAGTGATTGTGTGCATTTGTGTGGTGGATGGTGTGTGTGCGTGTGTGTAGTAAAACTGCGAAATTCAAAACGTCCGGTATTTCGCGGTTTTTAGTTTTCGTTGTTTTGTGGATTTCACTTCTTTGGCTTGAGATACTGAAATTCAAGATTTCAGTATTTCGAGCTTCTGAAGTGAATCCATATATATATATATATATATATATATATATATATATATATATATATATATATATATATATATATATATATATATATTATATATGTGTGTGTGTGTGTGTGTGTATTTTTTTTTAATATTTCTGCAATAAAAACTGTGAAGGATGAAAGGATGAGAATGCTGCATATGACATTTTTGACAGAGAGTAGAACAAGTTGTTTAACACCACAATGTATGTCTTCCTGATTACAACAGTTTACCTGATATAGAATACAAGATGTGCTTTTACATCAAGTGGATGTTGATACTTTAAAAACTAAAATAAGTAACTTGCATTAAATAAAATATCCTAAATAACAACAAGAGCTAAGGCATTTATGGGAAACATAATGTCTGAGTGCTAAGATTTGGCTTGAGTATTCCTGTAAGGCTGTTTTCAAGTGTTTTAATATGTATAAAATTCCCTTCTTCTTTTAAGTAACTGATGGTTTTAATTCTGAACCAACATCTCTGATGACAGATTCAGGAAGGGTAGAAAGGGGCATTCATTCACCCAGGCAGTGTATCATCTGCCTTGGGCTGAAGTCAGACATCAGATGTCAAGAACTTATTTTATTCTTAATATGGGGGGGTTCAGTCCAAAACCAGATGTGCTACTACATTAAAAATAATACTTGAGTCTAGCTCCAAAGATCTTGGTGGGTAGTTTCACCTCATTTTCTTCTACTAATCCTTGATATTCATTTCAGTGACCACAATCTGTTTCAGCTAACCTGTACCTCTGTGCTTTGGTCCCCACACATTGCATGTATTTCATCCTCAGTAAAAACTGAAAAGAAAAGAAAAATGTTCATATCTGCCTGGCCTTTCCCATTGTTCTGCTTTACAATTTTTATCTCTAACTTGGCAGATACTCTTATGATTATGCTTCCTTTGTTGCTAAGAAACATCAGCTGAACCCTTTTTACTTCAATTGATTCTTACCATCTGTCTCCTTCTTAGTTTTATATTGTATTACATTTACTTGACAGTAGGAGACAGAAAGCTTATCTTGCTTGCCCTATCATTTCATTTAGCATTCAAAGTACCCTCCATCCCTACATTTCCTCATACAGTTTTTTCATTTCTCCCATGTTCTCTTAAATGCATCTGTTTCCCACCTCCCTGTGGAACCTTTTAGCAGCTTGCATCTACATTATTGCAGTGACCTGATGTCCTTTTCCTTGCATAGCTTCTACAGTTCCATGCAGTACTTCAGAAATGGTCTGACCATAACCCTGCATTGCATTGCATTAGCTCTTTCGACATGGAGTCTAGTCCCATTCCAGCACTGTTTGCTTCTGCCACTGTTCTCTCAATTTGATCTTGGTGGTGCAGTCATCAAAACGTTTAGATCACATCTGGTTCTGCTGTCCTCAGTTCCATTCCTACCAGCTGATAGCTCACAGAAATGTTATTATGGCCTATGTGAAGTGCTTCAAATTTTTCATTGAACCCCAACTGCTACTTTTCTGTCACTTGTCCAGCCTCTGCAAATCCTTCTTTATACTCCTCCCTCATCCTCCACTGCTACATATTATTTATGTCACAAGCAAGGAGGGTGACCGTGTTCTCTGATCCCTCAGAAATGTATGAGACAAGCTCACTGAAACATACTAGACCCATGACATACCCAAGCAGTATTCCATTAGATACTACCTAATTCCTGATATTTGCTAATTCCAGATATCACTATCTCTTTCACCACATTCATCCATATCCTACCACTGAATCACACAGCTACCCAATTCTGCAATCCTTTCTGCAATCCTTTTCTTATGCCCAAACCTTCCATTTTTTTCTATCAGCCTTTTAAGTGGGGCTATGTCAAAGGCCTAGCTGAAGCACAGCTAGACAGTGTCAGCTGGTACTCTTAAGTTATCTGTAACCGAGTCATAAAACTGGATCAGGTTCGATGGCTCTTTTTGGTCTTGAACCTATGTTGATTGTCTTCAAGAAATGCTCCCAGCCTTCCCTGCATGGTCATTTGCAGTCCTTTCCTTGCAAATACAGTAAAGGTCACAGGCCAGCAGTTACCTATATCAATTCTATTTCTGCCTTACAAACTACCATATTTGTGGACTTATAGTCTTCCAGCATCTATATTAGTCATGCCAGTTTTCCTCTCTTGGGATAGCACAACACTGCCTCATAACTCTTCCATTGGATATAGAGGGTTTTATAAGGAATATAGAAGCATCCACTCAGTCAGGCATGTAAAAGGAAGCAAATGTTTAATTCTTGCACTGACAGTACCATACAAGGGATGCATCACAAGTTCAAAATAGGAAATAGGACATAATTAAAATATCCTAACTCACTAAAGCGAAGGAGTGAGAGCCCTGCTTCTTAACCTTCAAGACTACAGGAAATGAGTAAGACAGAAAGTAACAGATGACCCCACCCAAAACCAGCCACGTCAGTATGGTGGGATGCAAAACAAAGCAGATAGTACATTACTTTCCCATCATTAACATTGGTCTCTCCCTTCTCTGCCTGCAGATGCAACCATTTCATTTGTCATGCTCCATCTCTACATGTCATTTAGCCAATAATCTCATCTTTAAATGATTTCTTCTCAACAACCATATCCATATACAGCGGAGTACATGCATTATCTGTCCAGGGCCAATCATTGCATATGGCAGGACTGTTTTGTAAATAAATTCCTTATTTGGAATACAGTGCTGGCCAAAGGTAGCCCATGCCTTTTACGTATTCCTCCTGTGGCTTGCCTCCATACTTTTTGTGAGGGATTACAACAGAAAGCCGTCAGCAATAGAAGCAGCTATTTTTATGGAGTATGTTGTTAGGATTTACTGCCCATGCTTTGCTCTGTTTAATATTTTGGAAGAAGTAAAAAAAATGTTAGAATACTCACAAGCCTCATTGTTATGAGTTAGTCTGCAACTTGACTTTTTAGTGTACCTTCATAGATGAGGATGGAAAGAATTTTGAGCATGCTAGCTGCAAACAACCTTCAGTTTTGCTAAATGAAAAAATACACTTTTGTATAGTGGGGCACAGATGAAAATATGTAAGGGAAGCAAAGCTTGTCATAACACAGAAGTACACAATATTCCTTTACTACTTTTTTAAGCACTAAACCAAAAATAATGTGCAACAAAGTTATTTGCTTTAAGATAACTACATTTCCAAAAAAAACAGGAGGAAAAGATATGAGTTGTATTACTTTTTTCATTGCATTAAGTGAAATTCTACTTGCTGAGCATTTCTGTAACTTCAGCAGGAAATTCTGAGTCCTTGGAAGTGAACTCTGGGTTTTACTTTTGACTTCTCTTCATTTGGGACTAAATCCAATAGTTTAACATATAACACAATGGCACTATGCACCTTGATAACTATGCCTTAATCAATATATTCTAATCTATTGATTGTCACAGAAGATGCAGTAGGTACTATAACTGTCCATTATACAGCAATGTCTGAAAATCTAGCCATTGACTTTTGATTAAGGACTGGTTGTGAAAAGGCTGGTGTGAGGTGCAGCCAAGGGTTATTTCTGCTAAGCCTGTAATTAATCAAAAGAAAGTGCCAGGCTAAGTAGTTCGAACAGTGATTATACACACATTTGCAAGACAAGCAAGAAAAAAATCTTTTTTTAAACAGACTTGGAAAGGCACATTCCTGTTTGACCCCTTCCTGGCAGTGCTTGAGGAGTTTTATCTGTTACTTCAGCCAATCAATGCACAGTCATCTTGGGAGTAACAACTGAAGCTGAAAATATTTATCAATGCTCATGAAACCATGTATCCCACAAGAACAGCGGCCTAATGGTGGCCTGGTCTGCCATGTAAAATGTTCATTACAGAGTATTCAGCATAGCAAATGTTTGTATACTCATCAACAAAACTTTATTCCCTACCACAGCCTTGTACTCATCCTCTTTCATTCCTTTTTAAGCATTTCTTCTTCAGCAAGCAATATGAAGCATAAAATAAAAGCATGAATGGGTGTTTACCAAATAGTAGCTAAACTATATAACTGAGGTCAAGGACTGAGCGTTCCTCTAATAATGGGGAGCTGGGGAATCATTCATAAATCGTCTCTCTTTACTGCAATACCATTAGGGCAGGTTTATCTTGATAAATTTTTATGGTTCTATAGGTGTCTTATTTCCAGTGATATTTATTCATTTCATGCTTCACCTTAACAGATGCAACACCTTTTTTTGGTGAACAGACTCATTCTACCAGGATATGAGTATCGTATCTAAAGTTTCAGAGTTCAGAGTGGGTCCAGACTGGCTGAGTGAACCAACAAGGATGCAAGCTCAGCACATACCACACAGCTCCCTGACAGATCCCCTATCTGTCTTCATAAAATTACTAGTACAGCAGTAAGGATATAACTGCAGTGTACTTTACCCAGAAGATTTCTTTGAGCAAGGTTTACTTTTCAAAACCACAGCAGATCACCTTTTAGCTCCTCTCGGATTTACTTTAACAGAAACAATGACATAATGCCAGAGCACTACACCTCGTACATTACAAAACATACCATGAAGATCATCTCTTATCCAGCCTACAGTTACTTGTACAGTAGCAGTATATTTGTTTATGGACTACCTCTGGGTATCTTCATTCAGAAGGTTGTTTCATATCACCCACTTGTGTATCACCTCTCTCGCTACAAAGCCTTGTTTATATACAATTATACATGGAAACAGCACCATAGGTAATTCATTTGGTGCCATAGACAGTTCCCCACACTGGTAACACTTTGACCCCAAAGAGACCATAAAAAAAGAAAATCTCTTCCATACTATAACTATAGCAAGCAGTTAGCTACAAATCCAACAATCACCTTGATACACTTGCTAATTCACTATGACCTTCCACTGCAAATGTGAATGAAATTAACTCATGTAATTATTTTATGAAAACACGGTATCTTCCTGACTTCATAAATGAATGCTGGCACTGTACGTGCTCCCCATCTGCACTTGACAATCACCCCCCCCCAGTAGTTATGGTATTACATGAACAGTTTCATTGCCACCCACTGTAGCTCACGGATCCTATATCACATAACAATATTCATTAGTAAACAACTTCCTTAGGCTCTAGACATTCTTTTTGGTGTCAGCTAGTGCCTTAAAAATGTTCTGGTCTCTGTGCCGTGAAGAAGGAGCAGGATAAAAATTTTTCTGAAGAAGTTTCATTTTTTTCAGGTATACTCCCATCTCATGGTATTAACCCCACATTGTCTGGCAATTCATACTGTAACAACAAGCTTGCCTGGCTATTTAATTCTTGTTAATAAGGGTTTCCCTGAATTGTCAGCTTAAAAGCTCAGAGTACATGCAAACATGTTATGTTTTGGATTCTGATGTCTGTTGTGCATTCTCCAATTGGGTTATACATTTAGATGTTGTGAGAAAATTCTTTAGCTCAAAAGGACCTACCTGTATAGCAAAGAGTTCAGTGGATTCTGGATCTCTCATCTACCAGTTTGAATAGAGATAATAAGAATATTTTATTTGTATGTTTACACTGCATTATTATCGGTCATGTAGTCAGACACTTTGTAAATATTATTACTATTATACCTGAATGTTTCATCTGCTACATTCTTTGTGTATGGATGATTTAGATACAGTAAATAAAATCTTAGTTTTAGTCTGTGCACATAGATAATTGTGAAGAGACTACTTGCTAATCACTGTTTATTTTTTGATTTTTTTCCATTAACTATATTGTGACAGTTTCCCTCTATAAGTAATCATATTACCTATCAAGAGCTGCTTTGCCTGAATCTGAAATAATACTAAATAAAAAGCTGGGTTTAAGTCAATTGTTGAAAATGCAATCGGCTGAATCCTGAAAGCACTTGCTAGAGTGGTCAAGTGTGTGTGTTGTCAAATATAGGAGTTTTCAAAAGAAAGGTGAACATTTGTTTGGATAAGGTAAGCATGGGCTTTTGTTGTTAATGCCAAAAGTTTCAGATATGCCAAAAGTGTTGGTGTTATGGCTGGAAGTGCATTTACAAGTGTTTGCTGGTTAGGGTTAGAGTGAAAGCTAGGAAAGGGGATATATTTAGTGTTTGCAAGTTAAGGTTTAAATAAAGACTAGGAAAGGGGATACATTTCATAGTGTGTGGCAGGGTGTGTGTGTGTGTGTGTGTGTGTGTGTGTGTGTGTGTGTGTGTGTGTGTGTGTGTGTGTGTGTGTGTGTGTGTGTGTGTGTGTGTGTGTGTGTGTGTGTGTGTGTGTGTGTGTATGTCTGTGTGTGTGTAAGCTGCATGTGATGCATGTTTTAATGTCTTGTGTAGTGGTAGTGTTACAGAAATGTTTTTTCTAAAGTATGGTGTTGAGTTTGGATCTGTTCAGGGTTAGGGTAACATGCATTAAGTAAAAGGTGATGTGGGTGGGGTGAAGGTTCTTAATTGCAAACTGCCTAATCCTTAGACTTGTTAACACTGTTTTAGTTTCCCCAAATTTTAAATGCTTATTTTGGCTTTTATCCGGATGGGTATCATATTAAACTAGACAGTCCTGCTACACAAGGCAGCGCCTTCCTCTGTCTGTGGCGACCTTCAATAATTCTAGTTGGGTGCTTCAGTGGCAATATCTTAGTGGATGTAATGAATGAAAATAGGTCAGAAGTTGGAAGGAAACAGTTACACCTCAGAGGGCTAAACTGATTACTGAATTTGTGTCACCTGGCCTATAGTCCACAATTTATCACTCTATTCCATGACATTGGCTATTTGATTACACCAAGTATTATCTTTCCCATTTGCTAAACCCTACCACTGGGTCTGTCCCTGTTCTTTTCTTATCACTCAGTCATCCTTTTCACTTACACATGGGAGTAACTGCAGCATAACAAAACAAGCTAGAGGACACTATCTGAAGTTTCATAACACCCACTGAAAACATACATGAAAAAAATGCATTTGCAAAGGTTTAGGGGTGTATTATTATTATTATTATTATTAGTATTATTATTATTATTATTATTTAGTCAATTGGCTAAATGTACATCATCTACTCTTTTGGAGAAAAAAGTTCTCAAACTGGATGGTAGTGTACAGGTAAAGCCTGGTGAAAAAACAAAGCTGCCCCCTACCACCAGCATATTAAGTGACTGTGAAGCAGCAACTGAAAAAACATTGAATAGCCCTAATTTTTTACACTTACTTAACATGATAAAAAAAACTCAGCTGTCAAAAGTAGTTACAAGAATTAGCTTTTTCAGTCTCCCCTCTCTAAGGTTTGTTTAGCAAGGTGGAAAAATAAAGAAAAAATGATTTTGATAGAGAATGTTTTGCGTGCGTGTGTTCATGCATACATGCACGTGTGTGTGTGTGTGTGTGTGTATGTGTGTGTGCATGTGTTTGCGTATGTGTGTATCTGTGTGTGTGTGTGTGTGTGTGTGTGTGTGTGTGCACGACGCGTAATGTCACGCTTGTGAGTGTGACTGTGCATGTACGCATGTGTGTGTG
>NC_056746.1:708118471-708168471 GCF_019279795.1 Protopterus annectens
AACAATGAGAAACTAGTGGTATTCAACTTTGTTGATGAGCTCAGTCACAATAATTTCTAAAAATCATGAAACACAGGTAGTGTTCCAAAGCAACAAGCCTTTATTCCTCGATTAGTCTGTGATGATTAAAGGTTTGTTGCTTTGGAACACTACCTGGATTTCATGAGTTTTGGAAAATATTGTGACTGAGCTCATCATTGAAGCTTTAAGACGACAAGTTTCTGTGTTTTTTATTTTTTCCTCAACACTCATGGTGGTGAGGTTGGAACTAGACAGATTCCTGCGGTTGTTCATTTTTTAGGGGAAATAACACTCTTATAGGGGTGTAGAGGCCCACCTCTTAACTAAAGCAAAATTAGACTAATCATGCTTGGTGGCAGACCTAAAGGCAGCTTTACATACCTTACATCAAGCGATACAACATGTCCAGTCGGGTAGTATAAATGCAATATTGCTGGACATATCTAAAAGGCAGAATTCCTCTGAAACATTAATATCCACTTGTGAATACAAGGTATCTAAAATGGAACATACTTCTCAACTTCACTCTAAGGACATTGCTGAAATAAATGAAAAACTCCTTAATTTGGAAGTCTGCATTAGACACAACCACTTTCTGGTCTGCAGAATGACAGAAAAGTCTGATTATTCAGTCCTGGTACCAACATTTCATTTTATTTTTGCAACTTACATGACAACCTCAAAACTGCGGATGGTGTAAATATTGAAAGGGCACATAGGGCATTCAGGATGGCTCAAGAATAAGATAGAACAAGGCAAATGTATGTCAAGTTACTCAACTATCAAGGTGTTATTATAGCAATAACCCACGCCTGGGTGTGGGTAATGCTAAATTTACCCACAGTTGGCATGGTTTGGTCCCAGAGGGCAAAGCCCGAGGGACCAAACAAAGCCAACCGTGGGTAAATTTAGCATTACCCACACCCAGAAGTGGGTTATTGTTATTATACCATGACATTATTTAAGAAAAGAAACTATTACTTTTCTTAAATAATGGTATAGTATAAGGCCTGTTTTCTGCCTTTCGGCAGTTGGCTGGCATCCGGCAGTTCTGATGTACATCAGAGCTGTGGGCAAAGCAACGGAGAAAGCAAGATCTCCGTTGCTTTTTTTTAGTGTCTCGCTATGTTAAATAAGTTTAACATAGCGAGACAGTTTTAAAATAAGCAACGGACATCTCTGTTGCTTATTTTAAAACTATCTCGCTATGTTAAACTCATTTAACATAGCGAGACACTAAAAAAAGCAATGGAGATCTTGCTTTCTCCGTTGCTTTTAACTGTCTGCTATGTTAAATGGGTTTAACATAGCGAGACGGTTTTAAAATAAGCAACGGAGATCTCCATTGCTTATTTTAAAGCTGTCTCGCTATGTTAAACCCATTTAACATAGCGAGACAGTGTTTTAAAAAAACGAGTTATACTAATGGAAAAAAGTCCGGGTGACCGGACCTTTTTCCATTAGTATAACTCGATTTACAACGGGCACGCTGGCCAATCAGCGTGCACGTTTTGGGGGGGTCATGGTATAATAAAATCTTAACAATGGCAAGATCCAAAAAAAAAAAAAAAAAAAAGAATAACATGTCAGGGCAACAAAGTCAAATTTGCATGATTTTCCTGAACAAATTAAAATACTAAGGCAAAAACTGTCACCATTCTGTTTTCACCAGATAAACAGAAGCATCAAGATTCAAACTAAATACTATGTTACCTTTGTGCCCAACCATAGATGAACTAAACACTCAATTTCTACAGAAGCTGATGCCAATGTTTCACTCTTAGATTTCTTTGACTTCAAACCAGACTAATGTTTCCCACCAACCACTGTTTTATTTAGACAGAAATTACATTGTTTAATAGCAGTTGTAATATAAAAGCTATAAGCTTTTGTCATTGCCTATATCAAGTCTTCCTCACTAACATTTAATTTAAACTTGTACTCTGCTACCAAATTATTATGTCACATGGATGTCTGGCTATCTTACCTTTATGTCATTAATGATGTGGCACCCAATGTGGAGGTGGTTCCTGGCTACATTTTTTGAGCTAGATTTGATACTCATTAGCAGCCAAGATCATGCCTATTGTATGTCTTGATTTTTAGTTTCCCATGCATCATCAAATATGTGTGTACTTGGTGTGATGGGTTGATTACACCCCTGAGCTCAGTGGTGGTGATATACTTCCTCACTGTGGTTATTGAATGTTTTTATATTTGCAGTTTCATGTAGTAATGCAAAATTATACAAGCTTTCTGCCTTTTAAGTCATGCAATCTTACAATTTAGATGATCCAATCTGAAATCTGACTCTGTACCATGTATGTCACTTATTATGGGCAGGACATTTTTTTTTTTTTTTGAGGGGAACTTTGAGAGTGTAAGCCTAGGTTATATAAGTTTCAAGATGTAACTTTTAAGCACCTTACGGGTGGCTTCCTGCAAAGTTATTATTATTTTTCTTTTTACTGTAAAATATATATATATATATATATATATATATATATATATATATATATATATATATATAGCCAACTTAGATTTTCTTTAAGCATACATTGTCATTTTTTTCTCTTATTATTTTAATAGCTCTGGTTCTTAATAAAAGTGCATCTGATATGAAGATATATAAATCATTGGTTATACTTAGAGCTTAATCTTCCCTTGCTGCAGGGCAATATAATTCACTAGGATGTTTTCTTCTAGTCTGGCGTCAAGTATTGGAATACAAGGTATGCATGAAATTTACTAATAGTTTAGTTTAGAGTCTGTATAGTTAATCTGTGTTAATATTTTGACACTGAATATAATTTTGTTTGTGTTGTATGTTATTTGTAATTATATAATAAAAATTGTGCTACATTCTAAAACGTGTTTGCTGATTGGACAAATTTGAACAAGTCCCATACAAACTTTCTCCATGCATCTCAGCAAAGAATTAAGATGTACAAAAAATAAATTAATAAATAATAAATTAAACTGCAAAATAATTTAGATGTCAATACCACGGGTGCCCCTACAAGAAGCACTGTAGCACACCGTGCTACTACTCACATACTAAAAAGGAGGTCTCTCTCTCAGTCTTCAGTGACTTCATTCCTTAGCGATATGGCAGAATACCATAACACTTTTGAAGAACAGACAAGAAATATAAGCAAAGAGGTCCACATTTTTATAAAAATCACATAGACAATTTGGACTGCCTCAGTAGACTCAAAAACAACAACAACAAAAAAAACCTATGCAGTATTATAATCCATAGTACATTCCTTGAATGCCCAGACTACCTGAAGCCAGCAGAAGAGCATTAAAACCCTTTTATACAATCATCTTATTTATACATAATAGCAATAATCCTGTATGTGAGGAATGCAAGATTTACCCAGAGCTTGGTTGGTTTAATCACTCAGGATTTTTGCTAAATTGTATCATTAATACTAACTATATACTTAAGTTAAAGAAATGTTGTGTTGCAGCTCCTTCATAGAGCAAATAAAAGCTTACAATGCACACAGACCCCACAACTTAAAAAGAAAAGATACAATTATTCTGTGTTTACAATATTAAAGGCACTTCATGACAATTATGTAAATGTATTCATATATCCACTGTGAGTTTTTAAGGTATTTTAATCCACACAAACTTACTCTTGTTCTTTAAAAAATCTAAATGCATTGTAAAGAGCTGCATTCTTTAAAGATGTGATTCCTGACTTGGCTGATCACATCCTGTTATTCTTATATGTGTTGATTTTATAGTTTATGACTTACAGTTTTTACTACTCTATTTCCAGTCTGCATGCATTCCCACATTTGGCTCTATTTTCAACTCTTTCCTGAATAGAGGATATGGGGTTAGGCTCATGGAGGAAGTGAGAAAGGTTTCATATTGAGTATTAATCAATCTTTTAAAATACATGTATCTAATTAAAAATGCAAGATTAACTAAACATCACACATTAGTTAAGTTGTAACCCCTTTATATTGTCTCAATTAATTGAGAGTTGGTAATTTTGCATCAATATATAACCTGTACTTAACCATTTCCTGTTCTTTTTCGCTGTTTAATTTGGGGGCATTTTCATGATGTAATCATTGGAATCCTGGAAAGTAAAGGAATTCAACAAACAAAGCAAAGAAAGTTATTTCCACATCTCTTATATAATTCAAAATCAATGATATCCTTTATTCAATAAACTCACATGCAAACAAAAAAATAGCTTCATATTAGGAAGATATTGCAATGTAATCTGCAAAAATAGCACACAAAAAACACACAACAAACAACCTTGTTACTATGTATATATATATATATATATATATATATATATATATATATATATATATATATATATATATATATATATAATATATGTTCCTTGCTATAAGTAATAAGATTTCATAGCTGAAATATATAACAACTTATTCAAATTTAAAACTGATCTCTACATTATCAGATAGAATCAAAATGCTGTTATAGACCCAGTAAAAGACAGAAATTAATATTAAAATCATACAATATGAATGCTTCTTTTTTGCTTTAATAGATGATTTTGATCAAGATGGAAATCAAAGCCTGGACCAACTATACTAGAAGTAGTAAATATAGTAAAATAGATAAAATAACTGGAAGCTGGATCTTTAGAAAAGGATAGGAGCAAATTAAACAAAAACAAAATTGGAAAATGAGGGAAGAAGACATGCAGTGCAATGTTTTAGAGGAGGAATAAGGTTTAAGTGAAGGCAAGAATTGAATGAGCTATATAATGTTTGACTGTAGAAAAGATTTAAGTGGTGTATAATGTTTGCAAGTGAAAATATGTCAATATAGTTTGCTTTTATTTATATCAGTATAAGATTCCTTATGTCATAAGTGATAATTCAATAAAGATGTTTCTTTGAAAAAAAGAAGATCCATATTTGATATGTCAAACTAAATCTATAGAACATAAGTACTCCTATTTTTTCACACATTCATTAATCATGGATCTACATGGACCAACTCAAAACCCTGTCACTTTCTATACTTGGTATCCTATAAATTGCTAAAAAGTGACCTGTGTCTGACATACAAGGCATCCTCCAACTTAATACTGATGGATTTACTGCACATCAGCAAATCAAATGGCATCAGACACAATCATTCTAAGTTTTAAACCTCTTCTGCAACACCATCTGAATGGTTTGGTGGGTTTTAGGTCTATCTCACAGAGGACACCACTGCTCTGGAATAAACTCCACATCCACATAAAGCTAAGTCCATCCCTGTTCATATTCAAGTGTAACTTGTATCTGTGGATGGGAAACATGACATTTACCCCAAGAATGCCCCCTTTCTACTAATGGATAAAGTCAGCTTCTAAATGCATTATCCCATGCATGGGTCCCCTCAAATTATCTATGGTATGATCCCAGTTATTATCATTAGGTGTAATACATAATTAACAACCATGGGATGCATAAGACCAAACTCTAACCAAACAAGATAGGTTAATTTGAGCACAAAAAGGGATATTGGCTAGGCTTAAAATGGTCCAGAAGGGTAGCTAGCCTAGTACCAATCTATGAACTTATGAACCATTGTCTAGAATTGACTTCTTTATAATTTCTCAAAATTTCTTAGTCCCTGGGATTCAATAATGCCTACACTAAGTGTACACTGTTCTAAGTAAACAGACAACAACAACATAACTCACACCTCCTAATTTTAGTTTTCCTACTGATATTCTTGCTGCTTTATATATTGACAGAAATTAATAAAGGTTACCACAAAGTGTAGACTACATGAACACTTAGAATAATTTTTCTGAATGACTAGAAAGCACAAGAAATGCGATAAGAATGTTCTTCAATACATATCCTGTACACTTAGTGTAGGCATTATTGAAGCTGGCAAAGAGTATAATGTCCAATGCAGCTGTGTACCTCAGCACTTTTCAGATCACTCAAATATCAGACTAATTCTAGACTGGTCAACAGACACTATGGCCAATAACAGAACTAACAAGTGGACACTGGATTTTTCAGTAGTTCTAAAAGAAGACATTAAGGATAAAATCTCATCTCTATTAAAAAGCTTTGATACTAACAAGGATAAAGAGAGAATAGCTCTAGATATTCAACAGGCTGTATTATAGCCATGAATAACAGGGGTTCTTATTAATAATGCCTCATATTCTAAGAAAACACTATAAATAAAAAGAAAATGGCCTAAAATATAAATTTAAAGATCAAAAACTCAAATAAACCTTACATTACATTGCAGATATGGAGGAGCAAATTCAGTTTGTATGGAGATAAGAAAGAACTGGTCCTTCTTTTCATGTAACAGGTTTCTTGGTTTGAAACTACACCACTGGCAACATATCCTGAATGTGCTCAACCGCATTCAAAAGTTTTAGTGCTCAGTAAGATCAGATATATATATATATATATATATATATATATATATATATATATATATATATATATGTGTGTGTGTGTGTGTGTGTGTGTGTGTGTGTGTGTGTGTGTGTGTGTGTGTATGTGTATGTGTGTGTGTATGTATGTGTGTGTGTGTCTGTGTGTGTGTGTGTGTGTGTGTGATGGCTTTTTTTTTTTAATAATGCAAGTGTCTCTGAGAATTTGCATAACTATGCAATATGATTTATAATAATTTTTATGAATACAATATTTTACTCTATTGACAATAATGAGTTTAAGTAAATGCTCATATACAAACAATTCAAGATTTTTTTTGGAAGCTGTTAATAGTATTCACATGACAGAAAATAGATGCATCTTAATATATGTAATGTCTGAATCATATTAGCCAAAGTTTTTGATTTAAATGAATGTTAGAACCTAATTTTCTCTCCTCTTGATTTCCAACATCAAGATTATTTGAATGCTATTTGAATACAAGTGTTATATATTACATAGATCTATATAGTAGTATGAACAGTTTAAAAAAAAAAAGTTTATTTTAGTTTATATGATGCTGTTTTACCAAATGTGTAGTTTTGTCTTGATAGATAATTGAATTGAAAACTGTTAACCTCAGTTAAATATAACTAGTATTACATTGATAAGGTGGTAGCTGAGGTACTGCTGCTTAGGGTAGGGTTAACTTGAGTAGTAAATACTACTCTAAGTTGGAGTTTTCAACTCCAGGCTGGATGCAAGGTTTAATCCTTACATTATTTTCACTTGTTCATTGTTATATGTATATAGTTTTGACATCCACAATATATTTTGTACACTCATTGTCACTACAAACAAAATTGAATCCTATACAAAATCCCATAAGAGATTTAATAAATACAGCTATATTTAAAGGTACACCTAAAAGAGGAGATGTAACATTATTTATCTTGTTATTTGTTATTTCGATCATAAGATTCTTGAGTTTTAAAAATGCCAAATGACATCTTTAAAAGGAATTTCTTTAAACATTAATGGATTGAATAATCCGTGTAAAAGGGCAAGCCTAATAAGATACATTAATTTACACAAGGCCAATCTAGTCTTCCTGCAAGAAACCCATCTCTTGAAAAAAGATATTGATAAACTAGCCACTAATAAGTATACAGTATTGGTTAGTTCAGAGCACACTCAGAAAAAAAGAGGAGTGGCTATTTTATGGAATAAAAGTATGCCCATTCCTAAAACCATTAAGTCTTTTCAGGATGACAAAGGAATGTTTTGTATGGTTACAGTACAAATTAATGGGAAGACTTACACTTTAATTAATGTATATTGGATACCTGGAATTGGTATTAATACAGTGAAACATCATATTGATAAGATCATATCATTCTCTATGGGGGATACTATTTTAGCAGGTGATTTTAATTGTATACTACATGAAAGTGATACTACCACTATAAGGAAAAGAAGAATTACATCTAATGCAAAACATTTAAATGATTTTGCTAATTTTTTTCATTTGAATGATATTAATAATCAGATAGATTCAAAATCATTACCATACACCTTTTTTTCTAACAGATACAAAACTTATTCAAAAATAGATAGGGTCTTTATTTCTAACCAGATGGTAACAGATTTAATTAATTCCAAAATCATTTCATGTCCTATATCTGATCATAACTCAATTGTTTTTGAATTCATGATAAAAAATACTCATAATGTTCAGATCAAAAGTATACCAGCATACTTAACTCAGCTAAAAGACTATAAAGAATATATACTTTCAGAAGTACAACATTTTCTAGACATAAATAATACTCCTGAAGTCTCCATTGTCTATGTTTGGGATGCCTTAAAATCATATCTATATGGACAAAGTATCAGATGGTATAATAATAAAAGGAAATCTTGGGATAAGGAATTGTTAGATATTCAAAGTAAATTAGACTCTTATAAACATAATAATAAAGAAAATATTATGGACAAGAAAGTTATTGAAGAAATAAACAAACTAAATGAGAAATACAAAGAAATTTTAACTCATAAAGTTAAAATAACTTTAGAGAAATACAAGTTTTGTCTTATTCAATAAGCCCCAAATACTTACATAGACTTAAAAATAAAACAAAAGATTGAATAAACAAAACCATATCAAAGAAATCTTTTCTCTAAGGAAAAGAAGAATGTTTCTAGTATACCAGAAATACTGGATGAATTTAGAAATCACTTTCACAAGATTAACCATAACAACATTAACATGGAACCTAAAGATAAAATAAAGGAGTTTATAACCACAAACATGAATAAAAGCTTAATAAACAACAGATTAAACTATTGGACAAGAGTATTTCATATACAGAAGTTATTACACAAATAAATAAGCTTAAATCAAACAAAGCACCAGGTAATGATGGTATTATACCAGAGATATATAAAATCCTTTCTAAAACTACATATTCATGAATACATAAGGTTTTTATTTTGGCCCAAACTGAGTTAATAACCCCCCCATCTTGGCAATATACATTTATTTCACCAATTTTAAAACCTAATAAAGACCCAACTAGATGTTCTTCATATCGACCCATCTCATTACTTAATGTTGATTATAAAATGTTTATGAGTATTTTTGCTGATAGATTGAAGACAATCATCCCCGGCATTATAGATATAGATCAGACGAGCTTCATTGTAAATAAAAATACTTTTGATAATATAAGAAGAACTTTAACATTAATTGATTTTGCAAATAGGAAGAAGAAAGATTTAACACTTATTAGTCTTGATATATGTTCAGCATTTGATTCAGTAAGTTGGGACTATCTGTTTACCTTACTGAAATGCACAAGCTTCTCTGATGCATTTGTAAATTTAATTGAGCATTTATACAAAGGAACGCTGGCTTATATTAAGGTAGGAACATATGTTTCACAAAAAATACCCATTCTTAAAGGTACAAAGCTAGGATGTCCACTTTCTCCACTATTATTCACTTTAGTAATGGAGCCTTGGGCTAATTTGATTAGAAACAGTACTTACATAGAGGGTTTTGAAATAGACGAAAATACAACATCAAAAATTCAACTTTTTGCAGATGATGTTCTAATTACATCAGCAGGATCTAATTCTTCTATGCAGTCTTTATTTGATAAAATGATGAATTTTAAAAGTATTTCTGGTTTAATATTCAATGAAGAAAAAACTAAAATACTACCTATGTATACACGAAAAAATATTCTCATTAGTGATTTTACTAAATATGTACCCAGTTCAGGTCAGATAACTTATTTAGGTATAATACTATCTAAAGATATTAAATCTATTATATATAATAACTATAATACCTGTTTTCTTAATATACAAAATCTTTTTAATACCTGGAATAATATGTTTTTTACTATGGAGGAGAGACTTACAATTATTAAAATGATAATATTCCCCAAATAATAACTATAATACCTGTTTTCTTAATATACAAAATCTTTTTAATACCTGGAATAATATGTTTTTTACTATGGAGGAGAGACTTACAATTATTAAAATGATAATATTCCCCAAGATTTTATACTTAATACAATCAATAATACTTTCACCTACAAAAATAATTATCAAGAAACTGAATACACTAATGTTAAATTTCTTATGGGCACCTAATAGACCTAGGATTGCATTAAAGAAACATACTAATAGCTGGTCTCAAGGGGGTATTTCTTTTCCAGACTTTAATTTATATATTATCTCTTCAATTATAAAAGTTATTACTTTATTAATAGATCAGTCATATATCGCAAAATGGAAAGATTATTGGGAGCTAATTAGTATGCACTTCATGAAAATCTCCTTAACACATAAAAATATGATTGTAAATAACTCCATGTTGTGGTTGCTAAAGGAATTTTGTACTTCACCTATTACACCTAAACATATGGTTTGTTACCCATTAAATATTATTATTAGTTATCGTAACTTTATATTCATGCACCCTAAGTATAGGGAATGTAATTTTATTGTATTCCCTATAATGTATACTCAGGGTATGCTTATGTCATCTACTTCTGAAGGAGCTCATTTAGCTATAGATAATGATGTAAAGTACTGGTATCAGCTGATATCTGATAATAAAGTTAAAAATCTAGATTTCTTAAAACAAGAATTTGATCTAAGAGAAACTTGCTGGTTAGAGGTTCAGATCTGTAGACAACATCTCATTGATAGAATAGATCTTATGTCTATAACAGTTAAAGAATCTATTCCAAAACTGATTGATTACTTGATATTAAATTTACAGCATAAAGTTTCTGATAAAGGTAAACTTTCATATATACATAAAATTATCAGACAAGAAACTTTTTACAGTGTAGATTCATACTGGAATTATTTCACCTCTATTAATGGGGACCCACCAACTCAACAAGATAAACAATATATATTGGAATCTGCTTATAGAACTACATCTTCCATTGTCTGGAGACTTTATACATGGAAAATTTTACATAGATCTTTTTATACACCTTTGATGATGAATAAAATAAATAATAAAGATAATCTATGTAAGAGATGTAATGTAGAAATTAATGCTGACTGGGCTCATATGTTTTATGACTGTATGAAGTTGAAAGAATACTGGAAGTCAATTAATGAATTTTGCAGGCTCTTTTACAGATAATTTCATTATTTCTAAGTCTCTTATATTATTCAACACACCTGTACCTCAATGTGTTAAAAGATTAAGCTTCCCTTGTTATGGTCTATCCTAGCAGTGGCCAGGAAAATAATAACTAGAAATTGGATTTCAGATACACCTCCTTCGTTCAATGAATTTAAAAATGTTATGAATATAATGTGCCATATGGAAATAAGCACAATTAGAATGAGAACAACTAGAAAAACATCATATTATATTGTATGGGATAATTTACAAAATTTGTTAAAAAATTCTAATTTCAATAGCACGGTATTTTAGTTTAATTAATTGATCTGATTGTAGTGGATGTCTTTGTAAATACTTTAGTTGTTTTGTTGAATATTATAATAATACCTATTTTTAATTACTTGTATAAAATTGTTATGATATTTCTCTTATATGTTAAAACAATAAACCTGTTTTGAAAAAAAAAAAAAAGTTTTAGTGAGATTAATTAGAAACTAGACTGTAGTTCATTGTACAAATAAGAACCCTTTACTATGAATGCATCTATTGTATAGTTATTACTAACAAAATACCACATTTTATCAAACCTAATACTCTGGATCACTGTATAAAGGCTTTGTGCACTTTTTTATTAATATGAACATGATCATGTTGTAAAAACGTTTGATCTGTTAATGTGAATATTAGCATGCTGTAAAAATTGATCTGTAACTGGAGTTTTTCTCCCTGGGCATCCAATGAAAATGGATTTCTGACCCAGTAGACTTTCCTGGACGATAAATATCAAGAAATAAATAAATTAACTAATTAATAAACTATCATTCCTCCTTAAAAATTAGAAAAATAACCTACATAGGAAAAACAAATTCAACTAATGGGAAAATGTCCATATTCACAGACATTTTTATTCACAAATGTATAGTAAAAATGTAGATATGTTTAATGGAAATAACCTGCCAACCTATTTAAGTCAGTAAAAATGTTCTATCTTAATGGTGAACAAATTTGTCTTTTAAGCTAAACCCTTCAGTACTGAAGAAATTGCAGATGATAGATAACCTCATGTAAGGTAAAGCTCTTGGTCCCAGCAGTTACACTGCAGAATTTTATAGATGTTTTATAAAAAATATTCCTAAAGTCTAAATCAAAATTTTTAATAGTATTAAAGCAAGTGGTAGATCTGATGTATATTTAAAAAGATCAGGAATCATTCTCATACCTAAAACAAATTTAGACCTTAGTGACCCTGTAAGCTATAGGCATATAGCTCTTATTAATTTTGATCTGAAAATCTATGCATCAGTATTGGCAAATAGATGAAAATTGCTTTCTATTCTGTTATAACACACTATCAATCATTTTTTTTTTCAGATCTTGACAAATTAGTGGGTTGGATTCAGTAAAGCCTATCCAGTATGTTAAAACCATGTGCACATTGTGGCGAGATGAGCACGTTGTAGCACACTGCTTTTCATTCATTAAGTAGCTCTACACACCATGTAGAGCCGTACAAACACGGTAAACGTGGCATGCTAATCACTACATAAACAGCTGCATTGTATGCTTGTCAACCAATCCAAGATGGAAAAGCTATTCAACAAGCTATAAAACAATCATGTAGACTCAGTGCATGTTTTGCCTGTGAATTCCAAAACCTATTGGAATACAGTCACAAAACTACTCTACATGGAAACAATGTTAGGGGCTGCTGCTGCTCTTATACATGTGTATGTGCAACAGGCCCAAGTCTATGCTGCTGCTGTTATTAGACTTTGTCCAAAAAGGAGAAGGATGTTTATACTCCTTTTAACTTTTCATGGTCTGCATGAGGTGGAAATTGCAGAACATTACAGGTTGGATAGAAACACACTACAGGAACTCTGCAACTTCTGTTGTCCTCAAATGAGAGCAAGGGCAAACTGAGGGAACCAATAACTTTGGAGATTAAGGTATGTGTACTTAGAATATTAGCCAAAGGAACTTTCCAGAGACCAACAGAAGATATGCTGGGGGTGTCACAGGCATCATCATCCAGGATCCTACATTAATTCCTGAATGCTATGCTACAACATGGCAGTGACTACATACATTTTTTCCCGTATACCTGAGGACAGAGCTACAACTATGCAGGATTTCTACCCCATAGCACACTTCCTAAAGAGTTAGGTGCCATAGACAGCATGCACATTCAAATCAAGGTACCATCCATAGAACAGGGAAGAGTGCACCTAAACAGAAAGGGCTTCCACTCCAGTAACTGCTAGGTCATGTGTAACACTAAATGCATTATCCTGAATGTGTGTACTGCTAACCCAGGCAGTTACCCTGACTCTGATATCTGGAATGACTCTGAACTGTATGAGAGATTTTCTGTGGGGGATATACCACAAGGTTCTTGACTCTGGGATGCGGGGGATGCACTTGAGCCCATGGCTGATGGCGCCCATCAGAAATACACACACATCCACTGAAGTATGATATAATGAGGCACTTGCTCAAACAAGAAATATCATAAATGTGTTTGGGCTGCAGAAGACATGGTTCCAGTGCCTATGTACATCAGGGGGAACCCTGCAGTACAGTCTCCGTACTTGTGCTAAAATTTTCACTGTCTGTGCTATCCTTCACAATATTATCCTGAGAAAACAGCTTCAGCAAGATCACCAAGGGGAAGGGGCACACATCCCACCACCACTTGCAAGGTCACCACAGCCACATGCAGAACTGTCATCTTATCAACATACATATAGTAAAATTGATGACAGGCAACCCTCACAATCTTTACTTACCCATGTAATGGCTGTGTACTGCTAGCATCACACAGAGTCAGTCCCAATTTTAAACACTTGTAACTGCTGGACTATCAAGGTAAGTGTTGAACCTGGAATAGAAAAATAAATGGCTAATAAAAGAAAGAAATGGCAGATCCTTACATGTTGTTACTTGTTAATGTCACTAAATAAAAGGTGGGTGATTTTTACAGCAATGACATCAATATGTGACAGCACTGATTTATGTCAATAGATGTCTTCACTATCAGTTAATAGGTATCATGCATCATAGATACATACATTGCAAAAACATGTAAGAAAATAGTTCAGTTTTCAAAAGAGAACCACAAACATATATATAATAAACAGTCTGTCAGCTATGAACCCTGGGCATCAGACAAAAGACGTATGTATACCTGAATCCAAAAGATAGAAAATCAAGGATGTGGCACAGTTAACATCATTTGCACAGAGTGTTGTTTGGTAAGGGCAGGAGGCCAAGGCTGACAGAAAAGGTACTGAGTCCATGTGAGTAAGACAGACAGTCAGGCGGAAATTTGGATAAAGTATCAAATGGCCACAGAGACAGAATGAGCTTTAAGTCTCAGGAATGATCCATGTAACTATTTGTGTGTATCTATCTGGGCAGTCAAGTTGAAACATGTGTATGAGTATCTGCAAGAACACAGCCAACCTCTGTGCTAGCTCTACATCCTAGCATGCTAGGCAGGTATGAGCTGTGCATGGTATCGGTAACAGTTCATCCCTGTCACTCCAAACCACAAGAACTGGCTCCACCATGCCCATGGTCAGATATGCTGCTGCTACCTGAAAGTGACTGATGTCTGCTGGATGAGCTCTCCACATGAGTACAGCCAGGACCATGACCCCATGGCCTACCACATCTGGGTGTGGACAGCTCAATCACTGATGGAACAGTGGAAGTAATGCCACTATTGGGGCATGATTAGGCATGGTCAAATTGGCTAACATCAGATGATGATGCTGACCTATGTCCATGTGGATGCTGTTCCCCTCACAACAGACATACTATCACATGATACTGCCCATTCCATTGTGTCATTCATCTGACCCACTCAATCAGCCACACAGCATAGGCAGTCATGCATCTCAGGTTGTGCTACATCTACAACTCTAAGCAGGTCCTCAGTGAGCCTAGTAGAACATGCCTATGCCTCCATGATGGCCCTAAACATAGGTCAAGTCACATGTAAAGAAACACCAAGATCAGGTGGAGTGTGGACAGCAGGCCTACTCTGAGCACCCCAAACAGTCCTCCTGCATGGCACCTCACCCACACTTTGGCTATGGATGGTGTCAACTGGCACTGAAGCCAGCATAACCACACAACCTAATCAAGTGTATTACCCTCCACCTGCCTAATATCTGAGGGATCAGTGGAATAGATATGCATAGGCCTACTGACTGTGTCTGAGAGAAATACAGGGGATTGGCTGAATGTCAACCTCAGTGTCAGCTTCAACCTCTGCACCCCCTGACTGTGCCTGTGTTTGGCCACCATCATTATCAGAGTCTGCAGATACTCTGACATCAGGTGGTAAGAGTTCGACACTTCCACTGTCAGGATCACCTATGATAATAAGCAACAAACACATGAAAGAAATCAATACCTACACTAAATATTTAAAACAATTCACATGATAAACTAACACTGGTCAGACTATCACAGATGATAAGAAATACACACAACACTCATTACACTCACCTCACACATACAGATAAATGCATACCTCTGACAAATGTTCATCACTAATTAAATAAAAATGTTTGCCTTACCATGTGCAGATGACTCCACACTTGGTAGGCAGGATGGTCCTGGGAGAAATGAAGCAAAGTAAGGATACAGTCACCACAACTGCAATAACACAGTGGAACAATAAATACATAATTTTTGCCTATATGTCCGTTAAAAATAATTTTAACTGAGACTTGGCTGACAATTCCACCCAAAGCCCATGTGTAATGAAGAAAAATGTGTTGTTACGTATCTTAAGTTATCAACAGGTTCATCCAAAATGCAAAAATTAAAAAAAAAAAACATGATGTATTAGTTAAAATGTTTTGATATTTTACTGTACAAACAAATCTTACAACTTGACACATGTAAGCTTACCAGGAACCTCCTCCTGGTGCATACTTGCCCTCCCAGAAGTACCAGCACTGACATCAATTGCATGTCGGTGTGCAGTTTCCACTGTGTCATTGGCAGTATAATGCATTACATTTCCCTGAAATAACATAAGAAAATTGTAAGATAACCCAATTTTAGCAATAACAATTGGAATGAAAGTTATTTGGCTGTCTATCTGAGAAAGAATGCCTGCTCAAAAATGTCTATGCCAACAGTGAACTATAAGAAGTGCATACAGACAAATTTTCCATTTTCTAATGCATGTATATAAAAAACATTAGTCAATTGTGAATGATTAGTTTGAGGGAGAAGGAAGACACAACATCAGTGCAGACTATCTCACTTGCATTGGGTGTGCCCCAAGGATACACTTACAAAGTGTAGAAGTAACTGTACCAAGCTTTTAAATCAAAGTGAAAAGCACAAAATTCTCATTTTTGTTCAGTAATACCCAAATTTTCCTACCTTTGCTAAAACAGTTTTTTTAATGTTATGTCATTTTGTCATACATTTAAAGGGCAATGATACAAAATGACCTACATAGTGCATGTCTGAAAGTACAGTACAGATAAGAGAAGAATAATCACAATACAAATTCAAATAGAGCTGCATTGCTGCAAAGAATACCTATAACTGGTTGCGTGATCACACATTGCAATAAATCTATAAGCAACACATGTACAAACAACTGAGAGTGTACAAGTGTATATGTCTTGTTAATACTGTGGAGAAAATGGGACTTGTTTGTATGCACAATGATTTACTATCCTGTTGCAAAGCTATTTCTGTGGCAAAGGGAGCTAAGACATTCCTAGTGTGTTTGTTAGTTTCATTAGTCTGATAGTTCAAATCCAGAGTTATTTAAAAGTTGTGTTAAAATGTGTTTTTTAATGTTGTTTATGTTTCCTTTTTATTTATTTATTTTTTAAGTAGTAATATGAGTGCAACACTTGGCTTTGTGCAAATAAGGTGGCACAGATAAATACATTAAAATTAATGGAAGTTGCTCCAATAATAAAGACAGCATACATTACAGCTGTGAATCAAGTGTGTGTGTAGCATACTTGGTAAACACAATGAAGCACACAGCACATAGGATATGTAGATCATGGTTCGAGTCCCACATTTATCTTTTAATGATGAAAACTAAGAAAAACTCTTACAAGCATAATACATGTTGAGCTTTGCTTGTCTAATTTGCATGTTGCTCAACTTCACGCAACACTGCATAATACCCCAGAGGACAAGCAGACATTGTCAGGTTCTAAAAAGTTACATTGTTCCAACTTTTGTCTTCCATTGCACAAACATGATAAGCAACATTACATGGCAGTCACCAAGCTTCCACAACAACTGCAGTTCCACAACATCTGCAGACAGTATGCAGATATTTTCAATTTCAAAAAGACACATTTTTACATCTTGTAAACATTCTAAGCCACATTATGCAGTGGTCAGCAAGCTTCCACAACACCTGCAGATTTGTCATTTTCTAAAAAGATACTTTGTAATGTGTGGTCTTCAATTACACAAACATGCTAAGTGGCATTACATGGCAGTCAGAACTCATACACAGTACTGAGTGTAAAAAATACACCTGCTCTCTAACTCTTCTTGTGGCAACTGGTGTCAGTGAAGGGCCACAGTGAAAGTAAACCAGGGTCCTAATCCAACAAACTCTAAGTTTTATTAATGCTGGTCCTATGTAATGTATATAAAAATTAATATAAACATAATTATACATAAAACAATATGTAGCTGGTGGACTGAGCATGCACATGATATCATATATATTATATGTCTAACTCTGGTTATCAGTACAGGCTTGGTTCTGCAAAAAAAAAAAAATAATAATTTATTTTCTGCACTTTCATGTCACACTCATGCATGGTTAATCATGCAACAATTTAATATGTATATATAACTTACGCGTGTATGCAACAAATAAGTCCTAAGTTACAATGATCAGTCTGCACAGTAATGACTGTAAAAAGTAAACTTGTTACCCAGCCTTCCCTGTAGCAAATGGTGTAAGTGCATGGCCACAATACAGGTGAGTCAGGGTCCCAACCCAGTAAACTCCAGGTGTTATTAATGCTGTTCCATTGTAATTTATATTAAAATTAACAATATAAATATAATTATACATAAAAATGACTATGTATAGCAGTAGTTGTCATATGAATAATATGTGTGACTGACAATTATGTTACTGTACTTAAAAAAATCTTTTCTGCCCTGGGATAGACTTCATACTTCAACGATAGTCATATACTCATGAATGTATAAACCAGGACATTGTCAGGTCACACAGATACATGGTCAACCACTCACTCTTAAATGTGTCTATATAATTAATGAGCATGTCTGACAAACTCTTCCTATGTAGCAAAACACTTCGCCTGTGGCAAGGAGGTAAAAAAATCACCTGTGTGAAAGATTATGTTTTGTATATTTTAGATAAGATCAAATCCCACATTATACAAACTACTTTAATTACAGCGTAAAGCCACCCAAAATTATGTTGAGTCATAAAATTTATACATCCCAATACATGTCTGAAAAGTTAATTCATCTTACAGGTACATCAGTATCAGCCCATAAACTAATGCCAACTGTCATATTGCCCATCCTAATTCATATCCTGCCTTCCTCTCTCTTTGGAACTATAGCTGTTCACTTAATGTCACTCAAATATGGTTGGCATGTCTGTGCGGGTTTGCAGACTGACCCATTAAACACAATATCACAAATCGGCAAGAAAACACTTTAACTGTTGCTGTATGACCTGTGTATACATGTTGTGAGCAAGAAAGGAAGGTGTCCAGTTTAGGCCTCAAAACTGGGATGTAGAGGATTCCAGAAAATTCATTGGACTCCTTGTAAAACACAACAGCTGTAGGCATTGAGGGGGAACTATACCACATCTCAATATAAATTATAGGCTTGGAACAGTCTCTCTAAGGCTGTGTCTAGTGTGACGGGTGTTCCGCACTCTGAAAAGCAATGCAGGCACCACTGCAATGACTTGAAAAGGTGCAAACAGGTACAACTCAATGACTGGCTGGAGGAATTTAGGACCGTTGACATTCCACAGTTGTGCAAGTAAACAGATAAAGACACTTTGAATTATACTCAAAGCTGGAGTTAGGTAAAACTAGTATGGATGATGCTCTTCTCTTTTTCTTGCCTCTGTATTTAACAACCATGTCCAATGGAGAACAAATATTTTGACAGTGTTACATACCTAGACATCCATTTCATACAGTCATCACAACATCTTCTCTCAAGCATCCAATGGTGATGTCATCCACTATAAATTGTCCAGCAGCAGTGTAAAACTCAGACTGTGCTATGGTGCTTGCATTAAATATAGAGTTCTCTTGTTTGTTAACTAGTTAGGCAGGGGTTCTAATTTCTCTGCAGTCAACTGGGGTGTGTGTATGTGTGTAGTCAGAAGACCATGAATCTTTCTTCTGCCAACATTCCAGTCCAATGGAAAACAAATAATTTGACAGTCCTACATGTCTATGTCTACCCAGCCATTTCATGCAGGCCTCCCAACATCGTCTCACAAACATACACTGCTGATATCATCACACTCTAAAAACTAGACTTGTGCTGTGGCTCTTATGTTAAGTATTGTATTAGGTAGAGGGTCTAGTCTCAATGTGGTCAACTTGTGAGTGTGTGTGTCTGTGTGTGTGTGTGTGTGTGTGTGTGTGTGTGTGTGTGTGTGTGTGTGTGTGTGTGTGTGTGTGTGTGTGTGTGTGTATGTGTGTGCATGTGTGCATGTGTGTGTGAGAGTGTGCGCTGGTGTTCTGCTAGTTCACATTTGATAGACCATTTTAGAATAGCATGTGAGACCCTCCTACTACTATTTTATTCCCACCAGACACTGCTGATGTCATCAGCTATAAAGCATTGTCTAAAATGCTAAAAGCCAGAATTGTGTTGTGGTGCTTGAAAAACCTTCATTAAAACTGTTTAAAAAAAATTTAACAATATAAATAAGAAAAAAATAATAAAAAATAATAATTAAATTATTTCATTATCCAAATATTACACTTTCTATTTTATGTTACTGTGTTATATCATAGCAGATTTCATCTTGAGTAAAGGCAAAATTGATAATGTACTCATAATCCAGGTGAAAGGATGAACATTTTGTACAAACTGCCAAATAAACTAAACCTTTAGATTGGCAGTTGTAATAATTTATCTCTACTTTTTATAAATATTCTTTCTTTATTAACTAAATACTCACACTGATTGCATGTTCCACACCTAAAAGTTCCCTTTTTGTTTCTTGCTCCATTTGATCTTTCCATACTGTCCCTATTTTTTTCTAAAATTCCTTTAATACTAATAGTATTCCTAAATACTACCTTAGGGGAATATTCTGGTAATCCTTCCAGGTCACTTATAGCCCTGAACCTATCCCATTCCTTCTGAAATACATTTTTTATGTGCCTATTTAATAAATAAAGGTGCCCGTGATATTAGTATGGACCCACCGTTGAGACCCATTGTCTCAGCGGGTGGGTCCAAAACTCACACCTTGGCTAAGTATGTGGATTTTCACACAAAACATGTATGGCAAGAAAAGGAAGTAATATTGAAAGATTCATGGGACCTGTTAAGATGTTTGAAAGAGGACAAATACCATGAAAATTTAATCCTAGTAACTATTGACATAGTTGATTTATTTGGGTCTATCCCATATAGTGCAGGAATGACAATGTTTGAGGAAGAAATCTTCAAAAACAAAAAATTGACACAAGAAGAAAAGGTGGTGTGCACAGGCTTAATGGATTTAGTGTTGAAAAACAATTTCATTACTTTTAAAGGGGAATTTTTTCAACAGCTGCGGGGCAGCCTGTGCACCCACCATATAGTTCTTGCGAATTGGGAGGAACAATACCTAATAAAATCCCCCTATGCTGTTAATTGGACTCTATATAAAAGATTCCTTGATGATATTTTAATTTTTTGGATAGGTGGTATGGAAAAATTAAAAGATTTTATTATATATTTAGGACAGACTACAGAGTTTTTACAGTTTACCTATAATTATTCTTTTAAAGTTATTTCATATTTAGATGTGGAAATTAATTTGGAAAATAAAAGATTTGAAACAAGTATTCATAGAAAACCCACATATGTAAATTCCTTTTTACATTTTAATAGTGACCATCCTGTATATACTAAGAAAAATATAGTGAAAGGACAATTTGTAAGAGGGTCCAGAATGAAGGAATGTGACCTATTAGAAAAAATGTTTTAGAAAGGGAATACCCATTAAAATTTGTGAAAGAAATAAGAGAAGAAGTGGAAAAATTTTTCCAATTTTGGGTATAAGAGAAGAAAAAAATAGAGAAATGGAACAGGAAGTAAATTTTCAACAGGCACTTGTCTTGGAATATAATTTATTAAATAGGCACATAAAAAATGTATTTCAGAAGGAATGGGATAGGTTCAGGGCTATAAGTGACCTGGAAGGTTTACCAGAATATTCCCCTAAGGTAGTATTTAGGAATACTATAAGTATTAAAGGAATTTTAGAAAAAAATAGGGACAGTATGGAAAGATTAAATGGAGCAAGAAGTAAAAAGGGAACTTTTAGGTGTGGAACATGCAATCAGTGTGAGTATTTAGTTAATAAAGAAAGAATATTTATAAAAAGTAGAGACAAATGGGTGAACAGTATTACAACTGCCAATCTAAAGGTTTAGTTTATTTGGCAGTTTGTACAAAATGTTCATCCTTTTACGCTGGAAAGACCCGAAGAACCCTATATGAACACCTTTATGAAATAAAAAAAGAAAAGGAAACTAACGCACTATTTAGGCACTTTAAAATATGCCCTGAAGCAAAATTCCAATTTTTTGTCCTTGAACAGATAAAATGGGAAATTAGAGGGGGTCTCTGGGAAGAGATTATAGCTTATAGGGAAATGTGGTGGCAGGTGAATTTGGAAGCAAACAAAACACCTGGATTAAATGAGTACATATCAATTTTGCCTTTACTCAAGATGAAATCTGCTATGATATAACACAGTAACATAAAATAGAAAGTGTATTTTTAGGAATTGACAGCAGATGGCACTAGAGTAAATACGAATGTGAAATTAAAAGTGTAAATAATCTTTTAGTTTAACATGAATGGAGCTGTTTTTAATATTTGGATTTAATAATTAATGAATTAATTTATTATTTATTTCTTATTTATATTGTTAAATTTGAAGGAACAGTTTTTAATGACAGATTTAAAGGATTATTAAGAAATGTTTTTTGTAGTGTATTAAATATGAGGGCAACATAATGAATTATTAATTAGATTAGAGGCTTGATTTGATGAATTACAAAGTATCTTGAGAATTGATTGGTTAAAGTTTTTTTAAATCTGTATATAAGATGTATGTTTTAGTTTTAAATGGAATCTGATGAAGTCCATTTTTTGGAATTGTTGCAATTAGATTTGTGTTTCTGTGTTCGTGTTGGGTGAATTCTTCACACATTAAAACTGAGTTATTTGCAGTCTCCTGCATCCGCTTTGGTGGCTTGGTGAATTTGGTTCTGAGTTTGGTGTACCTTTGCGACATGGAAGCGGAGACCGAGGCAAAGACCCCAGGAAGCAGTGACAGTGGGCAGTCGAGGAAATTGGTAGGACAACTGACCGAAGTTAATTCTTCTCACGCCTTTGTGTAAGACTCTCGTGAATAAGGAAGGTACTTGGTGGATGAGCAAGGAAATGAAGCATCAGAAGTAAGCGGAAGAGGGTTAGAAGGAGCTGAAAAGAGAGTGATGAACCGAATGGTAGCAGATTTGATCCGAGAAACCCCTTTATTTTAGACCCAGATGAAATGGGCTCAAAGGACTTGCTCAATAGAAGCCAAAAACAGGCATGTCGTGCTTCCACAGGTACTGTTACAACAAACAAACCGTTTGACTTAAATGACTGGTTAAAAAAGCAGTATACTTTTAAAGTTAATGAAAATCCTCCTATAAAGGTTGACAATATGTACGATTTAATGTATAAATATAAGACTATAACAATAGAAAATGCATATCTAACTGAATGCTTGAGAAGGGATATTGTACCTAAAGGTCTGAGGACCTGGAAATATCCGAACAATGTCCAAATAGGATCATGTTTTCACAAGGAATTGTTGTTAGTATTTAATAAATGTGGTTTGGAAATTGTCAAACTTATCATTAAAGAAAATGAAAGAAATTTGTTAAGCCTCCAACTACAGATAGATGCCCTCGATGTTTTGATTAAAGATGATTTAATTTTTAAAATTAATACAGAAAGAAAGAAATACTACGACATTCAGGAAGAGGTTGAGGAAAAATGTAATGTCCTAATTAATAGAAAGATGGATAAATTAAAGAGGGACATACATGAATATGAAATGCAGATTTGTTACCCTAAACCCTCCTTCTATAGGAACAAATATCAAAATAATTATAATGACCCCAAAAAAAGAACAGGAAAATTTAAGGAAAGTTATGAAGATCGTCTGTGGGCTGACAATGAATATGAGGTAGAATTTCCACCCCTGGGTGAATATAGGGGGGAAAACAGGTCAGAAAATAGAATGAAAATTTTCAACATTGGAGATACTAGTGTATGGTACCCTCAGTCCCACCAATAATGACATACAAGAGATAGTTAGTACATACATTGAGACTAATCAGAGAATGGATGTAGGTAATAATTGTGGAAATGTTTTTTTAAAAAAAGATGGGATGGGTAAAAATATTGTGATAGATGGTAGTAGGTATACTTCAGATGGCTTTACAATTTACAATTGTTAGAATTTAACCATTTTAGGTTACTTGAAAAAGGATTTAAATTTATACCATCTACCAAAGGAAATTCCACCCAAACATTAATCGATATGAAACTTTTTGTCAGAAAAATGAATTTAGAATTACTATTTTACAAAGAAGGTATAAATTCAAATATAATTGATAGAAGGAAACAGGGGAAACAATTAGTAAAAAAGTCTGTATTTAATCCACCTATACATACACAATTAAAGAATTTTGAGAATATTATGGAAAAAGAGATTAGAAAAAAGGAGAAAATTATGAAGTATCAAGGGATCCATGAAAATTTAAACCCAAATGAATATCATATATTAGAAGAACTCAAAATTAATAAAGATATTAGGGTAATGAAGGGGATAGTGGTGATGGATGTTATGGTATATGAAGGAAAGATGAATACAATATTAAGAGATGAAGTTAAGTATGGAATAGTTTCTAGGAATGAAATTAATACAGCTTATAAGAAAATTGATAATATTTTGGAAAGTATGGTGTATGAAAATCTTATAAACATCAAAACATTAGAGTTTTTGAAAGTAGACAAACCTAAGGTGCCCATGATATTAATAGTATGGACCCACCGCTGAGACCCATTGTCTCAGCTGGTCGGGTAAACTCACACCTTGGCTAAGTATGTGGATTTTCACACAAAACATGTATGGCAAGAAAAGGAAGTAATATTGAAATATTCATGGGACCTGTTAAGATGTTTGAAAGAGGACAAATACCATGAAAATTTAATCCTAGTAACTATTGACATAGTTGATTTATTTGGGTCTATCCCATATAGTGCAGGAATGACAATGTTTGAGGAAGAAATCTTCAAAAACAAAAAATTGACACAAGAAGAAAAGGTGGTGTGCACAGGCTTAATGGATTTAGTGTTGAAAAACAATTTCATTACTTTTAAAGGGGAATTTTTTCAACAGCTGCAAGGAGTAGCAATGGGGGCAGCCTGTGCACCCAAATATAGTTCTTTGGGAGGAACAATACCTAATAAAATCCCCCTATGCTGTTAATTGGACTCTATATAAAAGATTCCTTGATGATATTTTAATTTTTTGGATAGGTGGTATGGAAAAATTAAAAGATTTTATTATATATTTAGGACAGACTACAGAGTTTTTACAGTTTACCTATAATTATTCTTTTAAAGTTATTTCATATTTAGATGTGGAAATTAATTTGGAAAATAAAAGATTTGAAACAAGTATTCATAGAAAACCCACATATGTAAATTCCTTTTTACATTTTAATAGTGACCATCCTGTATATACTAAGAAAAATATAGTGAAAGGACAATTTGTAAGAGGGTCCAGAATGACGAGTGAGGACGATAAATTTAGAAAGGAATGTGACCTATTAGAAAAAATGTTTTTAGAAAGGGAATACCCATTAAAATTTGTGAAAGAAATAAGAGAAGAAGTGGAAAAAGGAAGAAAAGAAAATTTTTTTCCAATTTTGGGTATAAGAGAAGAAAAAAATAGAGAAATGGAACAGGAAGTAAATTTTCAACAGGCACTTGTCTTGGAATATAATTTATTAAATAGGCACATAAAAAATGTATTTCAGAAGGAATGGGATAGGTTCAGGGCTATAAGTGACCTGGAAGGATTACCAGAATATTCCCCTAAGGTAGTATTTAGGAATACTATTAGTATTAAAGGAATTTTAGAAAAAAATAGGGACAGTATGGAAAGATCAAATGGAGCAAGAAACAAAAAGGGAACTTTTAGGTGTGGAACATGCAATCAGTGTGAGTATTTAGTTAATAAAGAAAGAATATTTATAAAAAGTAGAGATAAATGGGTGAACAGTAAAGGCTATTACAACTGCCAATCTAAAGGTTTAGTTTATTTGGCAGTTTGTACAAAATGTTCATCCTTTTACGTTGGAAAGACCGAAAGAACCCTGAAACGACGTATATATGAACACCTTTATGAAATAAAAAAAGAAAAGGAAACTAATGCACTATTTAGGCACTTTAAAATATGCCCTGAAGCAAAATTCCAATTTTTTGTCCTTGAACAGATAAAATGGGAAATTAGAGGGGGTCTCTGGGAAGAGATTATAGCTTATAGGGAAATGTGGTGGCAGGTGAATTTGGAAGCAAACAAAACACCTGGATTAAATGAGTACATATCAATTTTGCCTTTACTCAAGATGAAATCTGCTATGATATAACACAGTAATATAAAATAGAAAGTGTATTTTTAGGAATTGACAGCAGATGGCACTAGAGTAAATGTGAAATTAAAAGTGTAAATAATCTTTTAGTTTAACATGAATGGAGCTGTTTTTAATATTTGGATTTAATAATTAATGAATTAATTTATTATTTATTTCTTATTTATATTGTTAAATTTGAAGGAACAGTTTTTAATGACAGTTTTTAAAGGATTTTTAAGAAATGTTTTTTGTAGTGTATTAAATATGAGGGCAACATAATGAATTATTAATTAGATTAGAGGCTTGATTTGATGAATTACAAAGTATCTTGTGAATTGATTGGTTAAAGTTTTTTTAAATCTGTATATAAGATGTATGTTTTAGTTTTAAATGGAATCTGATGAAGTCCATTTGGTTTGGAATTGTTGCAATTAGATTTGTGTTTCTGTGTTCATGTTGGGTGAATTCTTCACACATTAAAACTGAGTTATTTGCAGTCGAGTCTCCTGCATCCGTTTTTGGTGGCTTGGTGAATTTAGTTCGCTACTTCTTTCTGAGTTGTGGTGCTTGCATTAAGTACTGTTTTCTGTAGATAAGTAGGGTTTCTAGTCTCACTGTAGTCAACTTGTGAGTGTGTGTGTGTGTGTGTTTGTGTGTTTTGGTATTCAGTTAATTCACATTTAAGAGACCATTTCAGAACAGCATGTCAGACAAACCTACTACAATCTTCTTTCCACCAGACATTGTTGATGTCATCAGCTATCAAATGTTGCCTGACACTCTAAAACCCAGACTTGTGTTGTGGTGCTTGCATTAATTACCATGTTTTTTTAGATAGTTAGGTGGAGGTTCCACTGTCATGTTGGTCAATTGGTGGGTGTTTATTCAAAATTCAGTATGTTGACAATTTTAAAATGGCATGTGAGCTCACAGCTATGTCACAAACTCCTCTGAACATCTTCTTGTAACACACACTGATGATGTCATTTTGTATACAATGCACTAACATTTCGTACTGTGTTCTCCAGCTTCTGTAACTAGATATTTAGGGGCTCTAATCTGAGAGTAGGCAACTTGAGTGGGTATATATTCAAATAATATTTCTGAGATGATGTGTAAAGTGGGAACAAGGGGTTGAGGATGAATAGATGTGACTCTACATCCATGTCAGACACTGTTCCCAATATGTTCTTCACAGCATACAGTGATACTATCATACCCCATAAAGTGCAACATGACACTGATAAAGTCAGACATATGTGGTGGTGTCACTGTTACATTGTATGGAATGCAGGTAATGTACCTACACTAGTGTAATAGGTTCATACGTTCATAGGTGTTTACTAGGCTAACAACTACAATGGCATTTTTAAGCCAAGCCATGCATCCCAAATCTCTGACAAGTTTTGATACCCTTGATAAGTGTAAGCATGGGTCTGGGAGATGAACCATTTTTTTGCATTAGAGACATAGGCGCCAAACCAGGGATGAATTTATGGTTTCCCATTCAGTTGTCCAAGTTGCACTTGAATTGAGCTAGGGAGGAACTCTGCTTCACATGGATAGGGAGTCTATTCCATAGATGGGGTAGTCTCTGGGATACATACCTATCTCTCCAGCAGGTCCTGTTTATATCACAGGCAATATTTAAGTCTTTAGAATTCTGGTACTGCTTGTTTGTGGATATGCAGGAAGTTCATCAGAGTGGGGTCTGAAAATGTACTGTATGCTAGGCATAGATCTCCCATCAAAAGCCTGTAGGAGACAGAATACAGGGATAGGGCATTGTGGTGGTCTGCATAGGATATATTCCTTACGTCCTGTAATTTTTTAATGAGGAACCTCTGTGGACATTCCAGTTGTTGGATACGCCTGGTTAGGTACATAACAAAGGGTACATTGTACTCAGTGATAGGTGTGATGAATGCTGAATACAGAGGAACTTGACTTCCTTGGACATAGATCCCATACCTTTGTTTATAAGTTGAGCAACACAGAATGATTTCCTCACCACAGTAGACATGTGATGATCAAAGGCTACATTACTATGTGTGTCCCTAAGTCCCTGACTACTAGGTCAACTCTAAGGGATGTGTTGTCAATATGATAGTTACCAGGGATGGATGACTTCCCAAAGAATACTATTATGCATTTCTTGGCATTTAGTTTTGGTCCATGGCTCTGACACCAGTTGTTTGTCTGTGTCAGCCCTTCCTGGAGAACATTTGTGTCAGTGTGAGATTCAATGGCAGCTCCTAATTTGCAATCATCTGCAAATTTAGTCATCCAGAGACCACTTGATATTGGCCTTGATTTCTGAGAAGTAAATACTAAAAAGGAGAGGTCCAATGACTGATCCCTGAGGAACTCCACTTGTGACTGGCCTCCTTGTAGAGGTGAACTCCCCAATTCTAACTTCCTGGGTCTTGTCTGTGAGCCAGCTGGCTATCCATCAGGTAACATACAGGTTTGTACCTAACCTCTTAAATTTGTCAACAATGATCAAGTGGGGTATTGTGTCAAAAGCCTTGGCCAGGTCAGAGCTTCTACAAGCCATCTCTAAACCACTGAATATGTGATTGCTAATTCTGTCATGTGGTGTACACATGTCATATATGGAGAGAGGCACTATTTAATATAATGAAACAAATGCACACCTACACACACAGCCTAACTATCTTCCATCATATAGATATACTGAGTTTTGTTTAAATGGTATGATAATGTATAGGATTATGCAAAAGTGCATCCATAAACAACTCCTGAGCCATTTCATTCAGAACAATCTCCTGGCTAACTCACAGCATGGCTTCAGACCATTCCACAGTTCAACCACTGCCCTCCTCCTCTCTTTCTCCAATGTTATTAATCAAAACAAAAACAAAAATTAGTTTTCTTCTGCCCTCTTCCTTGATCTCTCCAAAGCCTTCAATATGGTCAACCACCAACTACTCATACACACACTCAAAACTATTCCCCTAGATGTCCAGGCTATCCAATGGATCAAATCTTATCTGAGTGTCAGACAACAGGCTGTACTATGGCAGAACAAACTATGTTCCCTTCTACCTATCACCCTCAGGGTCCCAAAGGGCTCTATATTAGGGCCCCTATTATTTTCTATCTTTATTAATGACTTGTACGGGTCTATATTAGATGAACGAATGCTTAACTTGTTGAGTCTGACATGCTCAACAGCTTTTAAGTAAATGTTCATCTAATCAAAACCCCAGAATATCGAAACAAGGAGTTTCTATAAGTTATAGTTGGCCAACCTTCAGGAAGCCAACAGCTGATGGCTACAATGTACTATACACCATTACAACCCCCCCCCAAAAAAAAAAAAAATCAACAAAATAAAGTGGGGCACTTCACCCCCCACACCATCCAACGTGGGAGTTGTGCCCCCTACACCCTCCCTAATCAAATATACCAACTCCGAGATTGCACCACAGTGGAGGACTCTCAGAATGTTAAACAGGGTGAACGTCGAGACTGCACCACAGTGAAGGACTGTAAGAATGGTGAGACAGTGTTAATGTTCTGACATCAGCCATTGGTTTCCTCATGGCTGGCCAATTGTAACTTTTCAAGACTCTTTGTTTCAACATTCTCCGGTTTTGCTTAGATGAACATTCACTAAAAGCTGTCAAGCATGTTGTACTCAACATTTTAAGCATTCGTTCATCTAATAGGGAACCACCTGTACACAGTCATCCCAACAGCCACCCGCAGTCAATATGTGGATGACTCCACCTTGATTTGCTCTGACACCTCGCCTTTTAGTCTGCAGACTCTATCCCAAAATGTTTTTAATACTGTTGAAAAGTGGCTCTGTAATCAATGTCTCCTGTTAAATCCTAACAAGATGAAGCTGCTGCTTTTCTCCTCCAATCATAAAGCCTCCTCTCCAACCTTTACTATAAAATCTAACAATGGCACTGTCATTGCTCCAGATGCCTGCACCAAACTCTTAGGTGTAACAGTTGATAATAACCTGAAGTTTGATACGCATATTAATCAAACTATTAAAAAAGTTAATAAAAAACTTGGCTCACTATACAAGATCAAACCTTTCCTCACTCCAATAGCTAGGACTGTTATTGCCCATACACATCTACTTTCCACCCTCCTTTATGCATCACCTCTCTTCACGAATATGAGTAAGCCTGACCTTAATAAACTCTCTAGCTGCTTTTATCATATTGCTAGATTTGCCACTGGAGCAGCACATATAACACACCACTGTCTGAATCTAAAGACTCTAGGGTGGCTAGAATTACCTATCCAATTTCAGTACAATCAGCTAATAGTAACACATAAAATTCTCTACCAACCTGAAAACACACCTGTACTTTCAAACATTATCACTCCTTATTATAACCTCATGTCACTTTGCTCATCCAACAAATTACTAGTCCAAATACTCAAAACCAACAGCTCACCTGGAGATGCTCTATATTCCAACTCTGTTGGCAAAATATGGAACTCACTTTCTTCTGAGATTACTTCAGAAACCATACTAATCCAATTAAAAACAAGTCTAAAACAGTACTTTAAAAGGTGCTGGTTATGTCCTTGCTATAATCCTGATTAACTCTGGCAATATAAACATGTGCTAAAGAGGTCTTCTGGCCACCACTACATTGCATCCTAAATGATAGACTATAAAAAAACAGATTTATATATGACAGAATGAGTGACTTTTATTTTATGAGTTGTATCTGTAACCGTGCTTTAATTTGTGCAGTGTAACAGTTTTTTCTGTATGTATGTGTGGAGCTTTTCTCCCCAGGCCTCCGCTGAAAATGGACATGTATCCAGATGGACTATCCCGGTCAACAAATGCAAAATAAAATAAATAAATTTTATGTAATGTTGGCTGTAAGCTTAGTAATGTCCTATGACCCTATGAGCATTTCACATGTCAATGTTGCTATCATCAACATGTGCTATGCTGAGGTGTGGATGTACAGTAGGTGTAGAAGAGGATATTACAACCTGTGATGTGAGGTAATGTACTGATGGCCACTGCTGCCATTGGATTACATGTTCCTTCCATAACAGGATAGGACTATGCCTCCTGAGAACTGTTGACATGAGATGATACTATGTATATTGTTGGCATAGGAATGCATGTGTTTTTGTAGTGGAGCAGATCAAAAGTTTAGACAGTTCTCATTCAGCTATCACAGCAGCACTTGCAGTATGGCAAAGGTGTGCATGTGTCTACCTACCATCATTAAATGCTCTGTGACATACATCAATGAAAATTCATACTGATTACATGGGCACATAAGTTTTATTTCATCTACATGTTGTAATGCTGTGATATAACAAAAAATGACATGTTTTGATTTGATTGCAACCTTGTGGAATTTGTTATATCCATAATTGTGTTGCTATTCCCAAGGATTATTGAGGGGGGTCACCAACTTATTTGTTATTTGTCCTTATATGGTATCAGGCTGCTCAAACACAGATTTCTAATGAAAATCATACAGGCGTATGTTGTACAACTGATGTAATTATGTGACATATATGGAGTTGTATAATTATGTGAACAACACCACTGTGTGGCCTGTGATGCATAACCAAGGTTGCATTTGGAAGTGTTGTCACAAATCATTAATTTAAATAAGTGTGAAATGTTAACGGAAATACATAACTAAGTGCAGAGCTATTTGTGGATGCTATCAGCTATACTCAGCTAGAGAAAATAGACAGTCTGCTAGGTGACAGTATGTCTCATACTTCAACCCCCCCCCCCCCCGTCACCACTGGCCGTCTTCCAAAGTATACATGAAAACATTACTCAGTTTATTTTTTCAGGACAGCAGCTCATCTGTGTGCTCTCTAAAGCTAAAAACCACAGAATCAATAGGCCCTGTCAACATTCCATGTTGCCTTTTCCATGACTTAAAACCAGACCTAGCAGACACAGTCGGATCTCTACTTAAACACAGTGTCCAGACAGCATATATTCTTGCAGAAGGGTGTAAAGCAACTGTCACCTATCTGAACAAAGGTACTGATGCAGGCACTTATATACACATAATCCTGACTCTCCTCATCTGTGAGGCAGATCAACAACTCATCATAGACATTATCAAAAAGGACACAGGTAATCTCCAGATGGCGTACCAAACTCATGTTTGATTTGTTAAAACTACATCACGTCTGTTAAATCTGCTTGATGCTTTCAAGATGGTCACCAAGGGCATCCATGATGAAAAGACTGTCATCCCACACGACTTGACCAAGACATTTGACACAAATACACACTCAGGTATTACAGAGAAACTGCTCAATTGGGCATCAACACCTACGTCACCGAGTGGAAAGACAAATGGATCACATACAGGAAACATAATATCAAAGTGTTTGAAGTCACCTCTAGCTAGACTCCAGTGACCAGGACCATAACTCAGGGTTCTGTACTAGGCCCTTTCCTGCTCAGTATTTAAGTCTCATAAATCAAGACAAACTTACACATCCTTTGTCTAACAATCTCTATGGATGATTGCAATTTGTGGACAATCATTTAATCCAAGAATGCTGTTGATATACTGAGGAAAGTATTAATACACACAAATGATTGTTGCCAGAGCCATGGGGACACAGTAGATGAACAAAAATCATGATTATTTCCTTTTTGAAAGCAAATACCAAAGCTAATTACAGTATAGACAGCACACCCCTATGACCAGACCGAGTTGTATGTGATCTGGGTACTGAAGTAGATAGAAAGTGGAACATCCACCAGTATGTGACCATAGTGGGGAAAAATACCTTGTATGTAACATGAATCCTGAGGATGGGGAGGGCATTCACATTAAAGGAAATTATTGGCCCATTGTTCTCAGCCCTCATCACACCAATAATCGAGTACAATATACCCTTTTGCATGTACCTCACCACACATCTTCCAGGGATGATTTGCTTAAGTGTATCACTTTTGCCACAGGGAGTTTCCACACATCTTTTTGCTCATACATAAATTTTCTTTATGACACTTAACCATTAAGAGTTGACAGTGCAGACTTCTATTCAAGATGTTTTACAAGAAGCATGTGTGATATGTGTTCCTGTGATGTACACAGTAAATACACAGCTCATTGACAACATTGATGGCATGAGTTACATTCATGCAAGTGTGGATTGCAGTATATATATATATATATATATATATATATATATATATATATATATATATATATATATATATATATATATATATATATATATATATATATATATATATATATATACACATGTGCAGATATATATATATATATATATATATATATATATATATATATATGTATATCATGCAAACCTCTCAACTAGTCAGGATTGCTTCTAATTTAAAATACAGGTGTAACAGTGATCCTCTTAAAACATCCAAAAATGGTAATTTTTGAAGAAGGTGTGCTTGATTCCCCTTATAGATTACTGTCAAATCATTACAGTTGTACAAGTGTCTTCTTGCACAACAGATGTAATAACTCACAATCACATATTTTATGTCAATGACAAAATTAATGGCAATATTATTCTGATATTGTCCTTGATTGTGCGTACTTCTGTCTACTGTTGTCCATGAGCCTGTATCTATGTGTCCCAGTTGATTGAGAAATACGCAGACATTGCATTCATATTCTAGCAACTCATTTTGCACATCATCACAATATGCATATAACCCCCATTTCTATATACTGTCCTTAATAAATGCCCTCTCCAGTGATCATGTCAGTGTGTTTATATCACAGCTGATCATCTTCATTGATATATGACCTTGTCTAAGAGTCAAATAATATACAATAACCATGTGATGATATGAATATCCCCAGACAGGAGGTATAGTCAGCAGTACTTAATGTATTATGTACATATGTCATTACTGTTCATGCTACAACTGACTTGTCTTTGGGGTGTATGTCCATTGACATGCCATATCTGGTGTACATTGCCCTGTTTCGCTTGTCCTATTCACATTTTTTCATTCCTACCATTCATTTGTGTAGCATGTTTCAATACACGCAATTCCCCAAACTAGTGTATTTATAATGCAGTCTATATACCCTTGAAGATCACCACCAAAACCTTCATTTCAGTATGCCTAAAACATTTCTGTACTATACTTTGCATTGACTACACTTAACTACATTTTCCTATAATGTGTTAGAAGTGTATTCATTGCCTTAAATTGCACCTGGTAGTCATTGTGGCTGTCCGCACAATCTTGCAGAACAAGCTTGCTCTTAAGTAAACTTGTCTGCTTGTCTAAATGTGTTCATGCTTGTTTACATGGTTTCCTGTGTTGCCGGCAATGAAACTGTGCTTGTATCTGTGTAAGCACAATGTGTGTCATGCATATGTTATTAGTGCTGCTGCTCATTGCACTAACACATAAACTCTGTGTATGCTTTGAGCAAGGCCTACACAGAGTTTACTGAATCCCTGGGAATGACCATACATGAACCTTAAAAAATATACCCACCTTTGTTGATAAATTTGCTAATAATGCTTTTGCTTTAGCCATATATGCACTGAAAGCTATCAGATGTATGTATTCTGAATTCATGTTTAGCATTATGAAACAATTCAGCTTTCCTCAAACATTTACAAGTGGAATAAAAAAAAACATATATCAATATTTCTACTCAATCCAAATAAATAAAGTAAAATCCTGACATATACCTGTTAAAATATTGCGAATCAAGGATGCACTTAACCCCACCTATTTAATTTATATATGGAACCCCTGCTCATGTCCTCACTATTTATAACTCTATTTAATACATCAAAATTACTTGGTGTTGCTTTCACTCTGAGTGCATTTGCAGATGACATAAATGTGTACTTAACTACTCCAGACTCTGATATACCAAAAATGATAAACTCTATTCACATTTTCATGAAATTCTCAAATAATAAATTAAATTTAAATATTATAAGTTGATTACACTTCCACTTAATCAAAGATATAAATGTGGTGACACCCAACATTAATTATAAAACTAATATTCTATAATGATGGACTGTGACCTAAAAAGATGGGACTGATTAGATATTTCCTTTTTTCCAAAATAGCAATAGGAAAAATTAATATATTATGAATATATATATGAATGTATTCCCAAACATTTCAAGCAGAGCGCCTCACTGGTCCTCCAGTCTTGATGACTGGATGGGAAATAAAAAAATCACCCCGGGGATCAGTCCAGTGGCTCGACTTGACAGAGGCACTGGGAACTAATGTAGTGTGGCATGATGCCAGAGTAATCCTATGGGCTAGGCTTGTAAAGGTTCCAGGTCCATTAACCTAGTACATACCTATGAACCTATTTACAAAAATGCTATTTCACCTTAACTACACTTTTACAATAGTACCATATAAACTCTTCAAAATGTTTACTGCTTGTCTTATGAAATTCATTTGGTCACCTATGTCTAGATTTACTGCATGCAATAAATTAACTTCAGCTAAAGACAATGGGGTATAGGTGTTCCTAATTTATACATATGCTACTTAATTATTAATATAATTAGAGTTTTAAAAATTAGAAATTATAAGTCTAATCTTAACTGCTGGAGCCTGTAATGAGTAACAAAATGCCTAAACTGATTAAGAACATGTAACAGTAACTCTGTGGTTCATTATTTTATGAAAGAAAAAGACATCAAACAATTAAAAATTGTTAATTTTTTCTCCAATAATTAATAATTCAAAAGTTAGTTTTTATCCTGATTGTAGAAGAAATGTTCAATATACTACAATATACTTCAATCAATGCACTTAAATTGCAATTTCAAGTAAAGTGCTGAAATGATAGACCCCCCCTCACACACACACACATATCTATGGCCAGCATGAAGGAATACCAATTCACCTACAGTTAGATTATTGAGATGTGAGAGGTAACTGGACGACCTGGACAAGATCCACATGGATACAAGGATTGTGTGCAGGCTCTGCTAAAGAAAGAACCCGAGCAGTGAAGTGCACTAGACAAACAGGTGCTGTGAGACAGCAATGCTAATCAATACATCACTGTACCTTTTTATATTCTTTGTAGTACATTTACGGATTTAGTTTTTAAATAATTTGTCCTGATGTGCTTCATTTCTATTAGCTGGAGGTTATGCATGCTGTGTAATACATTCTGTAACTTAATTTTTTGCTCTACTAAATTGATTATATCCCTATGCTCTTGTCTGTTTAGTAGCATTTCCATTGTTTTGTGGGCTACAGTGATCACTTCTAATTATAACCATTGTTCTACATGCTCACTGAGTAAAGCAAAAGGAATTTAATGCCACCACATTGTAGCCAAATCACAACAGTATCATAACAGAATGTAACTAATATGTCTGGTTATCATCTTCCATGCTGCAGGTCACTTTCACATATACGACTTGTGTATTTCCTCTTTCACACTACCTTATGGAACCCTTTATGTTAGATGCCTCTTCCATCATTACCCCTGTTCTGAACTGTTAGCAAATTAAACACAAACAGCACTGCCAGCCACTGGCTACTGGCCAACTGTGTTAGGCACTACACATGTTCTCTGGCTCTGAATGAGGACTTCAAAAAATGCTATGGTCTTTGATACTCAATATTGTCATAAAACCTGTTAACGTTAAAATGGAAATTCTTTTTTCCCATATTCTTCAATAAAGAAAGTGAAGGGCATATGCATTCCATATTCATGGAAAGGCATTCCATCCTCCTTCAGAATGGGAGACTTTTTTTCTTAATCATCACCTGAGATGTAGAGGGAGATAAAAGAAAACCTTTACTTACTTGCCTTCAATGTATTAGGCAGAAATGATACATCAGAAAACAATGCAAGGTCATACATTTTTAGGTCCCCTTTCTCTAATCTCTTCCTCCCAGGTGCAAAGAAGGTCATGATGGAAATTATGCAGGCCATGGCTGAGGTGCCTGCACTGCTCACCAAAGTGAGAAATATTGTTGGCATCACTGACAGCCCAGCCAAGACAAGGACAGGCATCCACCTTATACTAGGGACCCTCTTAAAACAATACTTGTGGTTTCTGTACAGCAAATAAATTAAGATTTTGTATTCATTACTGGACCAGTGGAGGACCCTACCAGACAAATTGCCACTGGAAGCAATGATCATGTTTTTAGATTTCATCATAAAAAATAATGGCTGACATGTTATGGCCATGGCTGTTTTCAGTTTTGGTAATTGACCATCAATGTAGGCCATCTCAATAGTGTAATTTCTGGAGGGGCTGTGAAACAGATAGAGTCAATATTAACATTACCTTGGGGATTCAATAAACTCAGTGTAAAAATAACACTATTCTTGCATGGAATGGTTCGTGTCTGTATAGCACAGCAGTGCGCCTTGCATATTCATGAAGCCATGCTACTGTTCAACCTATATGTACACAAACCTTGAACGAGTGCAGTGGGAGTATCCAAGTAGTGCACAGACATTAAACACGCCCCCTGCACTCAGAAAGTGCAGTACAGCACTTTCTAATAGGATCTGGCATAATATTAGAGAATTACTCTAATATTATGACAGTATTTCAGTGTCCGCGGACATTGAAATGAAATATAATTTCGGTGTCCACAGATAATGAAATAAACACAGCATCAGGAAAGCAATGCAGGTGGTGTGTGACAGGTTCTGTGACACATGCCCTGCATTGTAAAAGTGCTGTATGACACCTCCACTACCTGATAAATCAGGAAATGTGTGCAAATGCACAAATAATGGGGGATAAATCCCTCAAAAGGGACACAAAATACACATTGCCCCACAAACTTACAAAGTTGATAGAAAACAGGTCATGTATTAGCATGAATTACGAAGGATAGAAGTCTGAAAGCAAATGTATGCCAATATTCCCTGACAGCAGTCCATGTGGACAAATGCACAAATAATGGGTGAAAAAAACAATAAAATAGGGACACTTCTGAAAAATTGCCCTCACACACTTGGAAAGTTGACAGAAAACAGGATATGTATTATCAGGATTCTCTGAAGGATAGAAGCCTTAAAGCCAAATGTATGACATTATTTCCTGATTGAAGTCCTCAATGATTTGTCAGAACACCACAACACTCACTTAAATATAATAATATAATAATAATATTATAATTTTTTTCTAGGCTAAGGAATGTTTAAGCATAGCTAAGTGGGTGTGTGCGTTATGGCCCTCCACTTACCATAGCTTAAACATCCCATAGGTGATAAATACAAATATACAAGTGAAATTTCCAACTGAAATAGTGTAGTGCTTAGAGTCCTGGCTATACATGTAGGTGTTCATGGTTCGAGTACCAAAGCAGGTGACTTAGTTTTCTATGGGAAAGTAGTGTTAAAATTATTTTTATAAACTTAAATTATGTAGCAACTGTTTTTTGTCAACCAGCATAGTGTAGCTAGTGTACAATGTAAATGTGAGTGCATATAACATGTGAAACCACCCATGTACACACAAATGATCAGCTTTAATAATTGGCTTAATTACTGGTGTCATTCTAAGGGGATCCAATGTCTGTCTGCCTGGGATGACATGCTTGACAAGCCACGCTGCTTCGCAAGGGACGGCTTGCACCTGTCACCCCTGGGCTTTCGGATATTGGCAAAGGCTCTTGCCACCCCCATAGTGCCTTTTTTAGGCAAGGCTCAAATGATAAACCTACCACCCTAGAAAACAAAAATGGAGAAAACTAAGGGTAATACTGCTCAATGCCAGAAGTCTAAACCTCAAGATGCACGCCCTCGAAGCCCTCCTCAGTATGAAGAGCATCAATGTCTGTGCTGTGACTGAAACCTGGTTCAAGGCTCCTGAGAGCACCCCAGCACTATCAGGTTATACCTCATATCATGCGTTCCGGCCCCAAAATCTGGACCGAACCACAAAAGGAGGGGGAGTATCCATATTCATAAAGGATACCCACACCTCCAGGTTAGTGGCAATGCACGAAGCATCAGAGACCATCCAGGTGCAATTAACCATAGGTAAAACTGCCCTACAGTTTGTAACATTCTACAGACCACCTTCTCAAACTCAGGAAACCCACACAGCCTTCCTGAAGACACTGGAGAGTATGAATGTCTCTCCAAACACCATCATATTGGGTGACTTCAACTACCCAAACATAGACTGGGAACATTACTCAAGCCCCAACACCCTAGCCCAAAGGTTCCTTGAGTTCATAAACTCAAATGCTATGGAACAACTAGTCACCATTCCCACAAGAGGAGAAAATATACTAGACCTGATCATCACAATCATGGGGACAAAATGCTCCACACCGGAAGTATATCCCTCATTGGTGAGATCAGACCATAAATTAATCTCACTGGAGATCCACATCCCGCCCCCACCCCCAGCAAAAAGGACCACAGTGAAGAACTTCTCAAAAGCAAACTTCACACTTCTTAAGACTGGAGTGGTATCCTTCAAGGCCCCTGAGCCAGTGGAAACCACAACCCACGCTGCTGAAACCCTTACAAATGCCTTCTACGAGCACCTCCAGGAATGTATGGATCAAGCAATCCCTAATAAAATCAAGACCCTTTCCACCAAAGGCAGGCGCCGGTCTGGTGGACTCAGCCATAAACAAACTCTACAACAAGAGGAGAAAGCTACTACATGACAGAGCAAAATTCCTAAATGGGAAGGCATCTCTGATCAATACTAGCAAAAAACTACGATCACTCATAAAATCATCCAAGGCCAACTTTGAGAGAAAAATCGCTAATGACACAAAAGACAATCATAAAGCCCTCTTTAGCTATGTTAGAAACCTGGGTGGAAACTCCCAGATATGCTCAGAATTAGTCCAAAATGATAAAAAAAACATTGCCAACATACTGGCAGACAGGTTCAGTGCAAATTTCTCCCCTCCCTCCCCCCCAAAAGGAGAAATATCTATCCCACCAGAGTCTAGCCTCCCAAACATCTCAGATGCCCAGGTGAGAGCTGCTCTCTCTAAAGCAAAAAACACAGCATCAATGGGACTGGACGGTGTCCCTGGCTGTGTGCTACACGAACTCAATGAGGAACTAAACCCACACATAAGGCTGCTGTTTAATCTTAGCCTTACTACAGGATACGTACCCAAAGAATGGCGTACGGCAACTGTGGTCCCACTCCACAAAGGCGGTGCTTCTACGGACCCTGGAAATTACCGCCCCATAAGCTTGACGAGCCTTGTCTGCAAAGCTATGGAGAGGATCATAATGGAACTCATAAATAAAGACATTGGGGACCTACAGACACTGGATCCTACCCAATTTGGCTTTGTCAAGGGCAGATCCTGCCTCTTGAACTTGGTCGAATTTTTCGAAACAGTCACTAAGGCCATTGATGAGGGTAAGGCAGTTCACACAGCCTACCTTGACCTAGCAAAAGCGTTCGACACAATACCCCACTCGGGCATCATAGAAAAGCTCACCACATTAGATGTAAACCCATATGTCACAAGATGGGTTGCAAACTGGCTCAAGGACAGAACACACAGGGTTAGAGTTGCTGGTGCCATGTCAGACTCTAAGCCGGTCACGAGCGGTGTCCCACAGGGCTCAGTCCTGGGCCCCCTCTTGTTCGGCATTTATTTTTCTGAAGTGCAGGCAAACATAGGGGGATTGTGGCTGACAAAATTTGCAGATGACTGCAAACTGGGCACCATAATTGACACTCCATCAGACACAGACATCCTCCAGAAAGGTCTCATAGAAATGGATAACTGGTGCCAGAGCCATGGCCTTAAGCTAAATGCCAAAAAATGTATAGTCATACCCTTTGGGAAAAACAAGGTAACCCCTAATTACCACATAGGTGGTAATCCATTAAACACAGAAGAAGTTATCAGGGACCTGGGGACCCAAGTTGACAGTAACCTCTCTTTTGACACTCACATTGCCAAAGTGGTTAGGAAGACCTTCTACATTGCCCACCTGATCATGAAGGGATTCACATCCAGATCAGGAGAGGTCATTGTACCCCTGTACTCTTCACTTATCAGACCAATGATTGAGTACAACGCCCCATTGAATGTACCTTACCCGACACCTGCAGCAGTTGGAAAGACCCCAAAAGTTCCTCACCAAAAGGATAAAGGGGCTCAAACATATGTCATACGATGCCCGACTGAAGAAACTCCAGCTCTATTCAGTCGCATACAATCTGCTCAGAGGTGATCTGTGCCTGACATACAAGGCCATGTCCAACCCGGAATTAATGGACATGCTCCACCTCAAAAAATCCAAATCCACCAGAGCCATGAGAGCAAGAGACTTAAACCTCAACACAGATATAAATAGGATGTGCTGGAGGGACAGATTCATCACCCAGAGACTCCCTACACTATGTAACAGAATCCCAGTCCATGTGAGGCAGAGCCCCTCACTGACTCTGTTCAAGAGAAATCTTGACGAGTGGATGGGAGATCGCAGGTTTACCCCAGGAATCATCTCTGTATCACTGCTGGACAGAGGCACAGCAAACTAATGGGTATAGTATTCTCATCCTAAGGGGTGGTGAAAGCCACACACACTCTGGCTAGGCTTTTAAGTGCCCTAGGGCAGATAGCCTAGTATGAACCTATGAACCTAAGTTCCCCATACAAGTATAGTCACACCCCTTCCCAATGTAAGGAAAGCACATGGAGGGATGTCATGTAAAGTATATCATATACACTTAATAAATGAAATCAGTTCTCTGATATATTTAAAAAATTAAAAGTGAGAAATGGTTAGCAATGATCAGCTATGCTTAGTAGGTGTAACCATTGCTAAGATGTGAATTCTAGCCAGGAGGTAGCTCATCTAAGTAGATTTGTGCACAGTTGAACACTGCTCAACAACTTCCCCTTTAAGCAGTGTTAAAACTGTCTTAGCAGATTTGCGCACTGCTTAGTGGAGCTTAACCTGTTCAAAATATTCCAATGACAGCAAAGGGAGGGAATATTGCACTATTTAAATGGTGTAGGCAGGAATACAGCCATAATCTTTTGTAGTCCATCTGTGCAGATACAATGGCTGGTGTAGGAGAGGGATTATGCTTTTGGGTGCAACACTAGAGCATTCAGGAGTCCAGGGTCATGGCTGGACTCCTAGTTAAATACCATGAGGAGAGACTGCTGCAGGGCCAGTACTAGGGCTCCCAATACAAATTGGATGCTTGAGACTGTCTTGCACATGAACTCGCCAGTGCTACTGGCTTCACTCAGACTGGTGAGCAGGTACGACACTACTATGCCAACTTAAAGCATAGGGAGGGGGGACTCCTGGACCAGTAGATCCAAGGTGGATGGGCCCAGAATGCTCCAGTGGTGTGTAAGTATCACTATCAAGTAGTTTTTAGCAAATAATAGCCTGTGAATGTGATAGACAAATATGAATAATGTGTGTTTTTGTCCCCTACAGCTGCAGCAGAGAGGGCTGTGAACATGCGCTGACAGGCTGGTGAGTACAAATCTATTTTGCAGCATTTTGTAAAAATAGCTAAGAAAGAGTACATTGCTTACTGCTAGTAGTGATACTGTTACTGTATGAACTGAATAAATAAAAAAGTATGACTGACGAATACTGAAGTACAATAACCACCTTTAAAAAACTGTTGTGTTTATTCTGGTATGCTGTTGCAGACACATATAGAATATATACAGATTCTTCACAGCAAATATGGCTGTGACAGCATACATTAACTGAGGTGCACCTATAAGCAAGCTATTAGGAGAAACCATGGATGGTGTAGCTGTAAAACGATATATAAATGAAATGTGAAATATATACTGCACTAAGGTCTGAACCCTGAATAGCAATATGTCAAGTATAATGTGTGTACCGTGCTGCATTGCCTTGTTTTAACCTTTGCTTTCCAGGTTGTAGTACTCCAAATGAATAATGCACAGTGCAATAACTATCTGTCATGCATGCATCACAGAATTACAAGTTCAGACTGTCTAGCCAAGAGACTATTAGGAAGGATCCATTGACACAACAATCAGTAGTTCCCCAGTAGCTCAGTGTGATGAGAAATAGCTTAGTTATTACTTTTGCACACCCAGACATGGTTCAAATCCAGAGAGTGGTACTAAGATGTGTGCATATCTAAACACAAGGAATCAGGAATAAATGTAAAAACAGTCAGGTAGTGTTAGATATTTTCCCCACAGGTTGTACAGGTAAGTAAATGTTTCCAGTAACTGTATGAAGGGTATACTAATAAACTGTGTAGAACTGTTCAATTGTCCCACCATGCCTGCAAATGACAGCAGGGCAGACACATACAATATGCACTCTTCCCAAATCATACCTCTCAACTGTACAGATATTCATTGAATGTCCAGATATTTGTCTCAGATTTGTGGTCCATTTTACATAAAGTAGTGTTGTCATGGCAAATCAGTGGCAAACCATTATAGACTGAAACTAGAAAATAATGATAGACATACAAGTGTCAGATGTCATATCCATCAGAAAAGCAATGCAAATGAAAAACCTGTTATTTTATCAACTTTCTAAATTTGTAAGAGCAATATCTAAAAATTGTCCATATTTAGGAGCCTTTGTCCCACTCTTATGTATGGCCTTGTCCAGATCTCATGGTCTAAGAGGTTGAGAGGTATGTTTCCGAATACATGCCTCTCAAGTTTCATGTTGTCATGGCTAGTGGTCACTGCTGCAAATAATCCTTGTCACAGATAGGAAACCAGCTGATGTATGCCTGTAGCACACTCATATATCAGCAGTTCAAGGTACCCCATCCTGTGCCAGATATGTAAGCCTGACATGTACGAGTCCCTTCTAGTCATGTACCCAGAGTTGTCACAGTTTGCCTCATACCATACCATATATATAATAATAATAATAAATATATATATATATATATATATATATATATATATATATATATATATATATATATATATATGTATATACTCATAACACGTAGTGGAGTCATACCTCAGAACCATACTTGTCAACCTCTTAGTGCAAGAAATCTAGCCAAAGGCTATCCAAATGGGGGGCAATGGGGCAAAACTAGGGACATATTTTAAATATTGCTCCTATACATATAGAATGTTGCCAGACTGACAGGGTTGGTTTCAGCATACATGTTCTGAAGGATGTGAGGTCTACAACTGAAATGTATGTCATCATTTACTGACAGAAATCCCCAGATCATCACAGTGATTTATCAGGGAAATAAAAATAATGAATCTGTGGAACAGACCAGAAATATGAGCAATAAACCTGGACATTCTGAAAAAATCTGGCCTGTCAAGAGGTAGGCTCAGAACCTCTTACTGCAACAAATCTGAACCAAGTCTGATAAAGTGTGGGGAGAAAGCCATGAAAATAGGGACATATCTGAAATACTGTAGTAGATAAGCTGACACAGTTGCTGCAGCAACACCCTCCTGTCCTAACATATATTGACTGAAATAGCACAGGTCCAACACTCAATTACTCCTTACTAGTTAGTGACTTAAATCCTCATATCATCTCATTGATGTGCCAGAAATGCACAACATGTATGGGGGCCAGGCAACAGTACATCCTACAAATAATTGGACATAACATCACATTAGGGAAACTACACTCAGCTGCTAAGCATGTCACCAAGCACCATCCAAACTGCAGTCAGACTGACACAACACTAATCCAAATCCGCTATGGGAAATTACACAGGGATGTAACAGTACTGAAAAACAGACACCAGTGTGAACGTGCATACCAACAACCAATTCCACCACAGTCATAGTGACATACTGGTAAGCCAAATGAACAGTACAGTATAAGGACTGTGTGAAAAAAAACATCTCAACATGTTTGCCACTCACACACTATCCCCTACATATACTGGCCTAATTCACAGTATAGTATGATGTTTGACCATGGTATGGGACATGTCTCAGTCTGCCCCTACAAACATATACAGCTGACAGACCACCAGAAACTGAAACATCATGCATAGGCTGATAGAAAAGGAGCCATAACACATACATCTACCCCCCTCCCTACACTGGCCACATAACATTGACACACTACACTGCTACACAATCCTGACAGTCTGTCAACAATCACCAGAAATACACAGACCTCCCAACTGTTCAGAGTCCCACAGAATGGCCAGGCTCAGTCCTCATATATAAGGCCTCTTACACATAACATGTCTGGCATTCTGACATATCACTGGTATGGTATCAGAAATGAAGGCACTAAATAATGATATACCCTACCTATCAACCTCTAACTGCATGACATCTGGACAAACCCTGATACACTTGGGGGCAGAGGCCCCGAAAGAGGGGCATATGTGAAATATTGATGTTATAATCTGAGACAGTTGCTTGTGTAAGAGGGTTTGTTGTAACATATATTTTCTGAGAGATATGAAGTCAGAAACACAAATGGATAATACCATTTACTGACTGCAATCCCCACAGTATGCTACTAATTTTCCAAAGACAAAAATGTCTGAGGAACACACCAAACATGAGAGTCCAAAATCAGGCCAATCTGTGGGTAGGCCTACAGCTGAGAGGTATGTCAACCACATCACACTGTCAAACTTAAAATCATGCAAAAATGCCATGTCCACACAAACCCTGTTAAACTAGCATTAATTCAACTATATAACACCAATACTCACATTCTGTCCCTATGTCTGGAACATTCTCCCCATGTTTGGTGGGCTGTCTCCACAATTTTTGTTTTAAGAGGTATTTCCAACTACCCTCTGTGATGCTATTGTTCACACACCTCCATGAAGTTCTCCTCACAGGCAAGGAAAAGGGGCAATGCCCACATGAAGTACTCAATTATAGGAGTGTGTTGCCATGCTATTGGCTATGGGAATAACACCACAGCTGTTGTGCATGCAATTAGCAAGTGGGGGGCACAAATTGGTGCACAGGCCATCAGCTGCTCATGAGCACCACCTACAAAAGGCAAGCTGCTGCCTATGCAGAACAGATTTATATGCTACATCTGGGAGAGAGAGAGATAGAGAGACAAACAGACAGACAGACAAAGACAGCAAACAACACATATTGGAATAAACCAACCATACTTGGAAAAAAAGGTATGTCAAACAAGTAAGCATGTAATGGAATGCAGTAGGGGTATGTAATAATGGGAAATAGGAAGTTCAACAAATATGTCTCAGCAAGACTTGCTGTACTGATATATTGCTGATCACAACCTATGGTAATAGCATCTGGGTCTGTCTGCAGTGGCATAGATCACAGCTCACACCCCTGAGTCACCCCAGGAAAGGATGGCTCACATATGACTACTACTGGAGTGTGTGTTGAACAATACTGACTGTGACACTGCTAGGCCAGCTACTGGGATGTTTTAGATATGCATATGTTAATTGTGAATGCAACTATGATATACATGTTTGTCTCAGAAATGTAAGACACCTACACAGGGTATTTGCATAGTGAAATACTTTTGCAGATGTGTGTGTTGAACTGCATGCGATATACTGAGCACATACCATTCAAATGTCCAGTGTTATGCACAATGACCATATGTGTGCCTCGTATTTGTAGTTATTTACTCAGAGTTGTGTTATGTCTGGCAAATCATTGGTAACCTGTCAAGACTGGCATTACAACATCTCCTACTCTTTCTTTTAGCTGTTCCCATTAGGTGTCTCCACATTTGATCATCTGTTCCCATTTCTTCCTGTCCTCTGCATCTTGCTCTATCACACCAACCACCTACATGTCCTCAGCCACCACATCCATACACCTCTTATCTTAGGCCTTCCTCTTTTCCTCTTACATAGCGGCTTCATCCTTACCATCCTTTTCCCAATATACTCAGCATCCCTCCTCAGCACATGTCCAAAACAAAATAATCCTGCTACTCTCTGACTTTGTCTCCAAACCGTCAAACCTGGGCTGACCCTCTAACATAAATATTCCTAATCCTGTCCACCCTTGATACACCAAGTGCAAATCTTAACATATTTAACTGTGCCATGTCCAGCTCTGACTCCTGTCTTTATGTCAATGCCACTGTCTCCAACCCATATAACACAGCTGGTCTCACTACCATCTTCTAGACTTTCCCTCTCATTATTTAAGGTACTCGTCTGTCACAAATCACTCCTGACACTCTTTTCCACCCTCCCCATCCTGCCTGTACTCTCTTCTTCACCTCTCCCCCACACTCATCATTACTCTGAACTGTTGATCCCAAGTATTTAAACTCATCCACATTTCCAAACTCTACACCCTGCATCCTCGCCATTCCTCTATCCTCCCTCCCATTCACACACATATACTCTATCTTAGTCCTGCTGGCCATCAGTTCTCCCCTCTCTAGAGCATATCTCCACCTCCCCGGGGTCTCCTCAACGTGTTCCCTACTCTCACTACAGATCACAATGTCATCTGCAAACATCACAGTCTACGGGGACTCCTGTCTGATCTTGTCTGTCAATCTGACCATCACCACTGCAAATAAGAGAGGGCTCAGAGCTGATCCCTGATGTAATGCCACCTCCACCTTAAGCGCACCTGTCACTCCCACCGCAGAACTCACCACTGTCACACTACCCTTGTACATATCCTGTAGCACTCTTACAGATCCCTCTGCCACTCTTTACTTCCTCATACAATACCACAACTCCTCTCTAGGCACCCTGTCATATGCTTTCTCTAAGTCCACAAAGGAACAGCGCAACTCCTTCCGACCTTCTCTGTACATCTCCATCAATATGCTCAGAACAAACATCACATCTGTACTGCTCTTTCCTGGCATGAAACCATTTTGCTGATCACTAATCCTCACATCTCTTCTTAACCTAGCTACTGCTACTCTTTCCTATAACTTCATGCTGAGACTGATAAATGTTATCCCTCTGTAGTCACTACAGCTCTGCACATCACCCTTATTCTTATAATCGGTACCCAAACACTTTTTCTCCACTCCTCACACATACTCTCACTTTCCAAGATTACAATAAACAATCTGGTTAAAAAGACCACTGCCATTTCTCCTAAACAACTCCATGCTCCCACAGGTATGTCATCTAGACCAACAGCCTTACCAGTCTTAATCCAATTCATAGCTATCTTTACTTCCACCTTGCTAATCTGTTGCACTTCCTGAGTCACCATACTCACATCATCAAAACTTCATTCTTTCTCAATCTCTTCATTCAGCATCCCCTCATAATACTCTTTCAATCTGCTCAACACACTCTCCTCACTTGTGAGTACATTTCCCTCATTATCCCTTTTCACTCCTTATCTGCTGCACATCCTTCCTAGCTCAGTCCCTCTGTCTAGCCAATTGGTACAGGTCCTATTCTCTATCATGTGTCCAACCTTTCATACAACCTTTTATACGCCACATCCTCAGGCCTATGCCACCTCTCTCTTTGCCATGCACCTCATCTCCTTATACTCCTGTCTACTTTCTTCATCTATCTGACAATCCCACTTCTTCATCACCATTCTCTTTCTCTGTATACTCCCCTGTACATCCTCATTCCACCACCAGGTCTCCTTTTCCCCCTTCCTCTGTCCAGATGTCACACAAGCAACTTTCTAGTGGTCTCTCTTACTAGCTCTGCTGTAGTTACCCAGATATTCAGTAACTTTGCACTGCCACCCACTGCATGTCTTAACTCTTCCCTGAACTCAACCTCACAATCACCCTTTGTCAGTTTTCATTATTTGATCCTGAGTGCTGCCCTCACACTCCTCCTCTTCTTGATCAGCAATGTCATCCCACAGATGAACATTCCATGCTGCCTAACTACACTTTTCCCTTTCACCACTTTACAGTCTCCAATCCCCTTCAAACAGGCCATCCTGCATAGGAGATAATCCACCTGTGTGCATCTTCCTCCACTCTTGTATGTCAACCTATGTTCCTCTGCCTGTTAAAATATGTATTCACCACAGCCATGTCCATCCTTTTTGCAGACTCCACCACCATCTTACCTTCTGCATTCCTTTGCTTAACACCATACCTACCCATCACTTCTGCACCCCCTCTGTTCCCGTCAACATGCCCATTGAAATCTTCTCAAATCACCACTCTCTCACCCTTGGGTACAGTCATCACCATTTCATCCAACTCTCTCCAAAATGTTTCTGTCTCATCCATCGCACACGCAACTAGCAGAGCATATGCACTAACAACAGTCATCATTGCACCATCAATTTCCAGCTTCATAAACATCACTGTATCCGACACTCATTTCACCTCCAAAACACTCTTGGCATACTGTTCCTTCAGGATAACCCCTATGCCATTTCTCCTCCCATCCACACCATGATAGAACTATTTGGATCTGACTCCAATACACCTACCCTTACCCCCCTTCCATCTGGTCTCTTGCACACACAATATATCAACCTTCCTTCTGTCCATCATATCAGCTAGCTTTGTCCCCAAACCAGTCATACTGCCAGTAGTAAAAGTTCCTACCCTCACTACCACACTCCTAGCCTTTCTCCTCTCTTCCTGTCATATGAGCATCAGACATTCTCCATGGTATGTCTGTGAATGCAAAGGCTACTGTGCTATCAAATGGCTTAAGTATGTTACAGCAGTATTAAGAAAGTGTCACTAATTTTGGCCCATTGCCCCCATGTATGTGTGGCATCCTCCAGATGTCCTGCTCTAACAGGGTGACAGGAATGACTGAGCAGCAAGAGTGTAAATACAGTGTGCCATACTGACATAGAACAGAAATGTATATCAGGTATTACCTGTGCACATGCATGTATGAGTAGGTGTACCTGACTGCCTAATAACAACAGACATGGGATGCAAAATGTCAGGTAAATAAGCTGTACATGTTGCACATGTGTGTAATTTCAGATTCTGTGGATCCAACAGTGTTAGATTTATACAGCTACTGGTTGTTGCATTGTCCTGACACAGACATGGGTACTAGAATAAGCATGATTATCAGGTTGAA